>NW_014040537.1:10564-19138 GCF_001186125.1 Sphaeroforma arctica JP610
TATAAATAGTATATTAATTATACATATATATAGATATATATATATATATATAAATGTATATATGTATATATGTATATATATATATATTGGCATATATCTTTACCTATATATCTATATAAATTTATATATATATAGTTTATACACACATAAATATATATACATTGTATACATATCTTATACGTATATATGTATATATATATATTATGTATACATACTATAGATGTACATGTATATATGTGTATATATGTGTGTATATATATATATATATTAAATATGCGTATAAATATGGGTGTGTGTTTGTGCGTGCGAGTGTGTGTGCGCGTATGTATATATCTATATTTGTGTTTGCGTGCGTGCGTATGTCTCGTATCCAATCTGTCACGGAAAATCCAGCAACTCGTTTGCCTAAGTACATCCTCGGCCAAGATACTTACCTGTGCCGAGTTGTAACTGAGGACGGCGGTGAAGAATGAAACCACGATGAGCCAGTATGACCAGTCCAACGAGCAGTCACCTGGATTGTAGTAATGTGCCGACTCACCACAGAGATAACCGCTGCTGGCGCTAACCTCTACATCCCACCACCCCACCCGGTTTGTTTTTAGGTCGAAGAAACTCATAGGGAATAGAAGGATAGCCGCCATCAGCGCGCAGATTGTGAGCCACACGTACAGCACACTGACGCCGTACACACGCGACCTGTCCTTCGTGCACAGTGCATAGAGGCATGCGAGCATGATCAAGCCCAGGAAGATCACACACCCGAATATCAGTAATAGGGTGTAGGCCCAAAGCTGGTTCGGGAAATGCCACATCAGATCCGACCCCCACAACATCGTTTCGGATTTGTAGGGTACAACAGTGTGGAAGTCAAATTCGAAAAACAGGAGTCCATAGTACATATCCACGGAGCCACCCTCCACCGAGGTGGTGATGTCGGCTTTCATTTGTACGAAGGTCTGGTTTAGGAAGCTTTTCTTCTGGTATCTAGCCTTGTATGTGGTGTCCGGTGGGGTCGATATACCTACATACACTCTATCTGTAAGGTAATGATGGATTAACTAATATGAGGTCCTGTAGATTGCACACATACAATATGCATACAACTGTCACAATATACGTTCATATCCGTGATCTGAGCAACGGATATTGCACAGTCAATGCCAACCGGAGGAAAGTTATCGCGACAACATATTTATACATGGTCTACAACATACCGTAATCATCAGTGTATGTGAGATTCAAGTACGACAGGAAGTCGTGCATGACGTTCGTCAACTTATTTCCAATCGACCCATCCTCATTGACCGTGTAGTTAGTCGTAATAGTAGTGACAACACTGTTGTTGACATAGTAGGCATTGATACGATGGTTTGGCAAGAAGATCTTGCCCTCGAGCTCGCGTAAAGCATCCAATCGGTATAGTGTTGTCACTGTTACGACCTCGGTTCGAACATAGTTGTATATATCCATTACGTTGGCATCTTCAATCGTCTCGTTGCTGCTCTTCAGAACGAAACTGTGTATATCCGTCGCGTTCGCATCTTCCAATGTCTCGCTGCTACTCTTGATAACACTGTCTTGTAATGTATAGAACTGTGTACAAGTAGAAGTAGATAGCCTAAAGATTAGTTCTAATGCATACGATAGTGCCGAGTATAAATGCTGACAAAACTCTCTTATTTTAGGAAAGCACTAATCAAACACACCCAACCAAGCTCAATTATGCAACGCCTGCCCTAGTTCTATGCAATTCCCAATGCTACTAAATCAGTAAATTTAGTCTGGCGGTCGGTTATTTTGCTTCTGGGGCGTATGCGCGAGAAAGTTATTATCACAACAAGCAATGTGTTCTTCTATAGGGCTGGTCACTTACGGTTTCGTTATAGTCTGACCTGAAGATGTCTTCCCACTTCATGAAGGTTTCATTCAGAGTAACGGTGATGTTGAACCGCTGCTCCACTGGAAACGAATTCGTCAGCCACGACGTTGTGAATAGGCCTGTGAAAACACAGGCCACTGTGGTGGCGAAGAGCGTTGCACTCAGAATCTGCATCGATCGCCTAGTAAGATTCCTGACACCAGCCGACAATATGTGCTCGGTGTAGAACAAATAGAAGCCGAAGGATAGGATCTGTTGGAAGAGAGCAATGCCCACAAAAACCATGGACATCACCATTAGACCCTGCAAGCTGTTGTAGCGCACAAAGAGTCCGCACACTGTAAAGTTCAGGCACATGACTAGGAGTAGCACTACCAACCCTATCCTTCTGTGCAGTATCCCTGTCTTAACCGATTTCTTGCCCTTCGCTGATCCGCTTGATGGTCGATTTCCCCATGACAAATCCCACACACGGCAATAGGCATACGCAGAAAACCACGGTATGAATATCGGCCAGAAGGCACAGAATTGAAAGAATGAGAACACCATCATAATAAACACGTCCAGGCTATGGAGCAGAGCCAAGAAGAAGGGCATGAATACGGCTAGAAGTAGAACCAGAATGGCTATGGGATCGGCGTTGGCAAATGCTGCGGTCAAACCGGCAACCACCAGCATATACGATATGCTATTCCAAACCACCACCGCATTATACAAGCTTCTCGAGAATTTCGAGAAAAAATGCGTGAGACAGAATACTATATACAGGAGCGCCCCACAGCTGGTAATTCCCCAGGCGACGAGTTGATTGTACCCGTCACCGCCAATATTCAAGGACTTGACGGCAAAGTATATTAGAGCCGCGAAGACACCAGGTGAGACAGTTCTGACAGCGTACAAAATAGTTTGTAACAGAAGCTGACTATAGATGACGATTTTGAACCACCAAGAGTGTGAGCCTCGGAAAATAACTCCGGGCGAGAAGAACAACAGATACAGGTACGATGCAGACGTTCCATTGATCCACCGTCGACGTTGTGTGAGAAAGCTTTTGCTGTCAGTCTCTGCTTCGGTGTAGAAAACTGCTTTGGGTACCCATCTTGTATATTTCCCAGTCATAAGACAAGCAGCGTAACTAAGGATACGATCCTCAGCGAGTAGTAGATTGCCCATAATTAAGCCATCTTCTGGTTTGATGCTGTTGACGTAGTCGATGTAGTAATCCATCGGCTTACCCCCCACAACACTCATTCGCCACAAACCGGCTGGTCCAGGTATCACAGGAAGCATACCAATCAGCGAAAATGCTCCTAAGAAACTGGAAATGGAGGCTTCATAATCGTATGCTTGCACAGCCCTGTACCACATCTGCATTAACCCCTCCGTCCTTAGAGACTGCATTGATGAAGACATGACACGCTGACGCCCAGTAACAGCGCTAACGTCAGGATGCGTGTTTAAATAGTCGATGAGGTAATATAAACATCCCTGTGATAATGAAGACAAGACAGATACAGTTAGTTAGATACAGAAAAAGGTACTTTATAATTCAGTGCCTGAAGAATAGTTACTACTGAGTCTCACAAAACGTATAACGTTAGATAAAATTAGGTGAATGCCGAGCGTAGACTGTCTAGAAGATGGCTACCACCAAGTCTGACTAAAGAGTCTCACTAAATACGATAAAGCTAGTAAGAAATAGTAATTCTGGTAAGCGTTACGGGTGTATAGTCCGAAGAGATTAATTTCTATCTAGCCAAACAAACAAAAATGCCTAAAATGTTAAGTGCCAAGCGCAAAGTTGTCCGAAGGATATTTGCTACTGGGCCGCAGAAAAAAAATCGAGTTAATTAAAAACAGCAAGGAAGTCCGGTAAGTGTCAAGCGTAGAATGCCTGTAGGAAGCTACTACCAAGATACACAAAAACAACAGCTAAAGTACTAGTGAGATCCACAAAAAAAATAGTTAAAGTAAGGTATTTCCGGTAGGTGCAGGCACAGAATGCCTGGAGAATAGTTGCTACTACTGAGTCAACTGAAGTTGGCTAGATATAGTGGGATATTTTCGACGTGTCAAACGTAGAGTACCTGGAGCATAGCTACTACTGAGTCACTAGGAGAAGGAGGATAATTGTAAAATATACCTGTGCGTAGAGCGTCCCGCAGTCAGTCCCGAACGCATAGTCGATCTCGTATTCCGAACAGAATGCCACAAAAAACCATTCATGTGAGTTCGTTTTCCGCATATTAATTCCTTTCACTAAAGTTGTCAGTCGCATATGCTTTCCGGGAGCTATTTCAACCAGACCGTGATCTCCCAATTCATCTGTCGGCGCGGCTTGGAGTACAGATACGTACGAACGATCTTCACTCCTCAACATTGCATCGGCCCAGTGCGAATCGTTATATATTTCATTTATGTACTGTATTGTGGATTCATCAGCCTCTGATATTCCGTCCAGTATCGCTAAATACACGAACTCAACACCTAAGTCTCTACATTCTATTTCCTGACCATGTAGTGACTCTAGAGTACGTTTCAATTCCTGCCTACCTTCATTGTAGAACGGTATCAACACACCTACAACAGTTTTGGCTTGTCTTTCCCTTGGTTTGAAGTATCCTTTACCTTTCAGTGGCGCCAATACGGGATAGGTTGTCACTAGCTTTGGTTTCCTTTTACAGGGTGGTGAATATGACCCTGTACCTTTGATGTCGTATGTATAGTTTGTGATTATGCTCGTGTCATCGGTTATATCATTATGTATGGAAGGACACGTGTTGGTGGATATTGTGTCAAAATCTCCTGTATTTGTAAACGCCATTGTTGAATACTATGGTTAACTATATCCCGAGTTTTACAACCCATGTACAACTTTATTCTAAATACTTGATCTAACGTTCTGCTGGAGACAACTATATCGTCTTTAATAGTATATGGAAATTGTTATTTTTAAAGCGTCTAAGGCTCTATGAAATAATAAAATATGGCAAGCTTTGCAATTGCCATAGCAAATACTGTACAAAGGATATGTATTCCAAAAACAACCTGAATGTGTATTTTTCTAGAAATTAATTTAGTTCATATTGCAATCTTTTGAGTGCTGAAAAAAATATTTACAAGACTTGGGAGTAAAGATTATACCTGTGGTATTTATTGTTTCATCAGTGGTTAAAACAATAAAATCCGTAAAAATGTGTTTGTTTGTTGATTGTTTTGTTTTTTTGTTTTTTTTTAAATACTGGGTCCGGTGACTCCGGTCAAGTGATTAAGGCTAAATACATACACACCTGCTCTTCATTTTTTGGAAATATAAAGAAAAAAAAGGATACAGTTTTGACTACTCCGGGAGTACTTTCGAATTTATTTAGACTTTATTTGAAACAAAACCCTTTCCAATTTTGAATTTTCTGTTTTGTATTATTGAGTTTGAGGGGGTTTTACGATGTTTCTATTTTTTTTGGCGGTATTTATGCCGGATTTCCACTGTTCCATTGGCATTTTGACCGCTTGGCCTTGCCGTGATGCCGTCGCTTGCACTTTCCTTCATCCTCACTTTTACCAAATATTTATAAATACATCATGTGTATTTGTACGGGATGTGTGCTCAGTTTTAAAAACAAATGAACAGAAGCTGTTACGAACAGTGCGAAGTCTGCGAAACAAATCTTCAATCGTATGAGAGATAGAATCAAAGTCTGCTGCGCTTTGCAGACCGAATATTGATCTATTACGGGCCTAGAGCTTCTAATCGTTACTGTATCAGCCATTCTTCAGTGTCAGCAATATCACAAATTTTATAAATACTCCAGTATGAGATTCCTTGCTGGCTTTTTGGTTTGTATACTGGGAGCACATGCTGTCGAGAGTCGTGCAACATATGTAGCAGGCGTTCTATCCGTGGATGAATTCCTGAACCTGACGATAGGAGAATACATAGCAATGACCGACACTCTATTGATAGCGGATATAAGTCCTGTCTGTTCCGCTGGACTGAATGCGATGAAAGCGACATCCAAGATTCTACCATTGGTATGTGCAGCTGTCGGCTCCGCGCCTATAGAAACTACAACAGAAAACTCTGTAGAGATAACGACGACGGAGGAGGTATCAATAATAGGGGAGATAGTAGAAAGCGAATCGAGCACCCTCACGTCACTGAATACCATTGAAGCAAGTGCAACAGATACAACCGTGAATACAACAATCGTATACAACGGAACAGGTATTGAATCGATAATCAACCGGGCTACATTTGAGGAGCTTTTCTCACTGAGATTCAACGCTGAAGCTTGTCAAAAGGGAGTGGATGTGCTCACTTATGACAACTTTGCCACAGCTATAAATTATTACTATCCGGAAATGGTGGTAAATAATGGGACCCGTGATCAGAAATATCGGAATGTAGCGGCATTCCTTGCTCAGATGTCTCAGGAAACATCCGGGCGTGGCGAAGGTATGTATTCATTTGACAACTCGTCACAATAATCGTGTCATCTTGCATGATCTCATATATGTGCTATTCGCTCATCGATAATTTTTTTACTAATCTACAACTTTCCAACATTGCAGGTGATCC
Source organism: Sphaeroforma arctica JP610 (assembly GCF_001186125.1). Lineage (NCBI taxonomy): Eukaryota > Ichthyosporea > Ichthyophonida > Sphaeroforma > Sphaeroforma arctica. The sequence goes on from NW_014040537.1 coordinate 17,026, forward strand.
ATATTTATGGGGCCTCTGCTTTATCGAAGAGTTAATATGTGATGAGAGCTGTCCACAATATACTGACGAAGGTTCTTGGGAATACCCACCAGTACCGGGGGTGTCATACCATGGGCGAGGGCCTATTCAGATCTCTTGGAATTACAACTACGGGCTTCTGAGTGAAGCGTTGTTCGATCACAAGGAGATTTTATTAAATAAGCCAGAAATGCTCGTAACTGATGGTGTAGTGGCATTCCGGTCTGCACTATGGTTTTGGACGACCCAGCAATGGGCGAAGCCATCGTGCTTTGATATTATGATGGAAACCGCTCCCCCGTGCCAACATGCCGGGCGAGTCCCAGGATTTGGATGGACCACCAATGTGATAAATGGTATGTGTATGCGATATTCGTTCTTTTTCTCTTCGAACAAGCCTTCTGTTCATAGTGTGTTCCCTGGACTCGACTCATACGTAGACTTCATTGCACCAATAGGTGGGCTAGAATGTGGCATAGAAACACCACAGAAGGTGGAAAACAGAGTGCAATACTACCTGTCAATAACAAGTGCACTGGACGTAGATCCTGGTAAATATTTGTACTGTGATGAGATGGCGAATTATAGCACCGACTTTGACTGTCCGGCACCGGAAACTACACAAGATAGCTTGGCGCAGTAAGCACCAGCTGCTATTACATAATAGAGTACATGATGGTCGCACACTCTACAACCTCGGTGGTGCAAACTGCACTGTGTGTCTTGAAGCCCACCGACGCGGCGAATAGAAGATAAACCTCTCAGCAGAAGTCACGATTTGTAATCTGGCCGTCTACATTACATATAGAGAACATTTGGGGGCGGACACAACTACCGATAGTCACCGCCACCACACAATATACGTACCATTGCGTTTGGTATGATCGTATCAATATTGAGATGGTTGCGTAGATATGATTAAATAATATTAAAGATCGATTGTTTGGCGGGAGCAACTATGCATAGGAGTAACTACACCTATGTATACACGCATTTATTTTCGTGTGTGCGCAAGCATTCATGCCTTGAAAGACATCAGTATATGCACGGAAAAAATGACTTTTCTTCTTTCAGATACATATGTGTGTGTGTGTGCGTGCGCGTGTCCGTATATATATATAAGTATATAGGGATACATGTATAAACTCAACACACATGATTGCCACTGCAACTGTCTTCAAGTCGTTCTCGATAAATATGTACTTCTGTATAGATAAGTTTATATATATGTATAAGTCTATCTATGTGTCTATGTATGTATGTGAACATATAGGTACTTATGTATTTATACATATATATTTGTATGCATGTAAATATGTATATATATATTTATATAAATATATCTATAGATATAAATATATATATGTGTGTGTGTATTTATATGTATAAATATATATAAATATATATACATTCACATATATGTACTCATATATGTGTGTCTGTGTCTGCGTATATATGTATATTTATATTTATATATATATAGTAAATATATATATATATATATATATATATGTATATATATATATATATATGTATTTGTGTATGTATATATATATGCATACAATATATATATATATGTGTGTGCGTGTGTTTGTATGTATCTATATATTTATGTATATATATATATATTCATATCAAATAAATATATGTCTGTATCCGTGTCGGTGTCTGTAAAAATATACATATATATATATACGTACGTATGTATGTATATGTCTATTTACATATCTATAGATGTATATATATATATATATACATACATTCATTTATATATATATATATATATATATATATATGTTCTTTTATTTAGATAAGTATACACAATAATATATATAAATATATATATATATATTTGCATTTACGTCTGTAAATGTATATATATATATATATATGTGTGTGTATCTATATATATATATATATATCTATATTATATATATATATATATATATATATATTATATATGTATAGTACTACGTATGTATGTATAGTAAATATATATATAGTTGGTTTCGGGTTAGATGTATGTGTGTATTATATAGTAGGTAGTAGTAGGTATATATAGTAAACCTAACTACCAACACAACTAGTGTAGTTC
>NW_014040537.1:19554-27709 GCF_001186125.1 Sphaeroforma arctica JP610
TATATATATATATATATATATATATATATATATATATATATATATATATATATATATATGTAAATATATTCGCAGACATGTACATCGCCAACATTTTGCAGATGCATTTAGATCTTGTTTAAGCTGGGCCAGACTGCTATGCCCTGAGATGTGTCTGGAGAAACTACCAGTTGCACAGGCATATACATCACCCGCGTTTGGCAGATACGTTTATATATTGTTTTAAGCTGGGTCAGACTGGTATGGTTCAGAGATGTGGTAGAGATTCTGCCCCTTTCGTAGGCATGTACATCACCCGCGGTTCGCAGATACGTTTAGAAATCGTATTGATTGCTGATTTCATTTCCATACTTGCTCCCAAACATTCAATATCAAAAATCGTGCTCAAATGGCTACACTATGCATATCATACAGCCTCTTAAACTAGAAAAACAATGATTACATAATGACTTTATTATATTTGTTGTATATATGTGTATTTAAGTATTGAATACAGCCTCTTATACTAGCAAAACAATGATTACATAATGTCTTTAATATATCTGTTGTATATATGTGTATTTAAGTATTATATGTCAACTGGGTACGCGTTCAGTTCCGCGAAATTACTATATTGTGTCGAAATGAAGTTTGTTCGTTCTGAGAGCGGACTGTGATTAATTTCTGTGTTGGAGTACGAGGCAAGCGATCGTGGATCATGGTTTGACCTCTCACTATTCATCATTGAAACAGTACTACTATTATTGGGATCTTCGAAGAACATGCGGCTATTTCTCAAACTACCACTCCTACTCGTAAACGGGTTTCGGAACTTCGATTCCCACGTACTCTTTTCCTCCTTAGCACCCGAGTGGTACCCAGTCTCCGTGTCCGTGTTCGCGTAGTTGAGTGATGTGAAGGATATATGTGTGCAGTCGGCGAGCTTATCTTTCACATCTCTATTCGCCCCCTCCTTCTCAACGTCGACGTCGTTGTAGGTAAATGCGCTGCTGTCAAACTCGTAGGTCGGTGGGATAAACACCTTTTTCACATCCTCGGGTTTCTCTAAAGTAATTTGTGCCGAGTGGTAGCTAAATACAGCCGTGATGAACGATACCACCACCAACCAATAGGACCATCCCATATTGCAATCGCCAGAGTTATAAAAGCCAGCACTCTCACCGCAGAGATACTGTTGCTCCTTGTTGTCGGGATTCCACCACCCCACGTGGTACGTGTCTAGGTCCGCGAAACTCAAGGGGAACAGCAGGATCGCCGTAAAGAGCCCGATGATCGTGAACCACACATAAACCACGGCGACACCATACACTCGAGACTTATCTTTGACCGTGAGCGCATAACAAGTGGCGAGAACCACGAGGGATAGGAAAATCACACAACCCACCATCAAGATTACGGTATATGACCATATAGTGTTTGGGTAATGCCACATCAAGTCCTGACCCCAAGAGATAGTCTCACTCTTGAACGGAGTTATTGTATGGAAATCGTATGATATGAAGAAGATACCATACGCAAGGTTCACGTAACCGTCGTACTCCTCAGAAACAACCTCGATGTCTTTGCGTACCACGGTCTGGTTGAAGTCCTCGATTGTGATGTATCCATTTCTATAGTCCCTGTCTGACACCGCCATCACATCCCCATAATGATTGTCTGTTTATAGGAACAGAAAAACATCAATATATTAGTGACAATACAGTGATTGTGGTAGTTACAGGACTTTGTTTGCGAGCAGGCGAAGCGTAATCTCGCGATACCAGAGCACCGTATATATCTATCATGAAAAAATACTGTGATAGCTTAAAATATCATCAGCAATCACTTACCAAATCCGTCGTAGTATGAGACATTCAGATACTCGACGTATGTCGTCATCCTGGTAGCTGACTGATTCGCAATCGTCCCATTAACCCCGAGCGTGATGTTCACCAGATAGTTTGTGATGACTGTGTTATTCACGTAATAAGCACTGAACTTGTACTGATTCAAATCAATCCTCAATGCCAAATCTTTCAGCGGATCCATATTGTAAATTTTTGTAACGGTCTGAACCGTTTCTACAGCATACCCGGTGGTATTAACTATCACCAACTCCGCGTGATTGGCATCAGCTAAAACTTTATCTCCCTCTTGTTCTCGGAAATCCTGATTAGTTGAGATGGTATGCAAGTGGGATGCACTATTAATTCTACGCTTGCAACTGCAAAAACCAACAAAACAATGCAAGGCGACATTAAGTGCAAACAAGCCCGAGAAAACGAGAAAAAAAATTACAATTTACAGCATAGCAAACTCACCTCTTTACTCAACTGCGTCAGATACGGTCCGGTGAATGCAGTCACAGTCTGGTTCATTACGATGGTACTATTTGATCGGTTGTATACTTCCACGGAGTTGGTAAGCCAACTAGACGTGAATGTTCCGGTGAACATGCACACGACCGTAATCACGAAAAGGGTCCCGCTGAGAAATTTCATCCACTTCCTGTTGACGTTCTGAACACCAGCCGTCAACATGTGCTCAGTATAGAACAGATAGAAGATGAAAGAGAGGATCTGCTGCATGAGAGAAATGCCCACCATGACCATCGACATCATCATTAGTGCCTGAGAGTTGTTGTAAGCCATAAAAAGACCGCACACTGTAAAATTCAGGCTCATAACTATGAGTAGTACTGCCAATCCAATCCTTTTGTGAAGTATCTCGGTTTTGTTTGCTTCCTTGCCTTCCGCAGAACCGCTTGAAGGTCGATTTCCCCAAGAAAGATCCCACACGCGGCAATAAGAATAAGCCGAGAACCATGGTATAAATGTTGGCAGGAAAATGAAGAACTGAAAGAATGAAAACAGCATCATGATGAATACATCCAGACTGTGTAGCAGAGCCAAGAAGAAGGGCATGAATACGGCCAGAAGAAGAATCAGGATGGCTATGGGATCCGCGTTGGCGAACGTCACGGCCACACTGGCAACGATTACCATAAATGACAGAGTGTTCCAAGTCACCACTGCATTATACAAGCTCCTCGAAAACTTCGTGAGAAAATGCGTCGCACAGAATATCAAATACATGAAGGCACTGAAACCGTTGATTGCCCAGGCCACGTACTGATTGTACTCGCTACCGCCGATGTTCAAAGATTTGACGGCGAAGTATATTAGAGTCGCAAAGATAGCAGGCGAAACAGCTGTGACCGTGTACAGTATCGTTTGCAGCAGAAGTTGACTGTATATGATAATCTTAAATGACCACGAGTGTGGTCCACGGAAAATCACTCCAGGTGAAAAGAACAGTAAAAACAGGTACGATGCGAACGTTCCATTAATCCATCGTCGACGTTGTGTGAGAAACGCTTTGCTGTCAGTCTCTGCTTCGGTGTAGAAAACCGCTTTGGGTACCCATCTTGTAAACTTCCCGGTCATAAGACAGGCAGCGTAACTAAGAATACGATCTTCGGCGAGTAGCAGGTTTCCCATAATTAAGCCATCCTCCGGTTTGATACTGTTGATATAGTCGACGTAGTAGTCCATCGGCTTGCCTCCCACTACACTCATTCGCCACAAACCTGCAGGACCGGGTAACACAGGAAGCATCCCAATCAGAGAGAACGCTCCTAAGAAACTGGAAATGGAGGCTTCATAATCGTATGATTGCACAGCTCTGTACCACATCTGCATTAACCCCTCCGTCCTTAGAGACTGCATTGATGAAGACATGACACGCTGACGCCCGGTAACAGCGCTAACGTCTGGATGATTGTCGAGGTAGTCGATGAGGTAATATAGGCAACCCTGCGAAAATGGAAACGAAAACAGCTCAGTTATTTAGATATAGTAAAACGGTTTTCAGCAAGTGTGAAGCTTGCAGTGCTTCGAGGATAGCTATTACTATGTACAGCTAAAGCGATAGCTAGAACTAGTAAAGTAATTCCGGAAAATTCGGACCAAGAGTACCTCAAGGATAGCGACTCCACAAGGAAAATACGGTCAGTATCAGGCATATAGTGCCAGGAACGTAGCTACCACTTAATCACCAAAAATATGTGGATTTATGCCTTCAGAGTGAATAAAATGAATGGTAGGGCATACCTGTGCGTAGAGCGTTCCACAATCTGTCGCGAACCCGTAGTCGATCTCATACTCTGGACAGTAAGCCACAAAAAACCATTCGTGTGAGTTCGTTTTCCGCTTATTCATTCCCTTCACTAAAGTTGTCAACCGCAGATGTTTTCCAGGAGCTATTTCCACCAGACCATGATCTCCCGATTCATCCGTTGGTGAGGCTTGTAGTATAGATACGTAAGATTTGTCTTCGCAACTTAGCATCGTATCGGCCCATTCTGAATCGTCATATATCTCTTTCAAGTAATCTATCATTGATTCATCCGCCTTGGTGATACCGTCCATGATTGCAAGATACACGAACTCGACACCTAAATCACCACACTCAATCTCTTGATCATATAATGACTCCAGTGTACGTTCCAATTCTTGTCTACCCTCATTATAGAAAGGAATCACAACACCTACAACAGTCTTGGCTTTCCTTTCACGTGGCTTGAAGTATGTTTGGCCCTTTAAGGGCGTGAGAACGGGATGATTAGTTACCAAGTCTCTTTCTACATCTCGCGGTGCGTATGATTGTGTATCTCTGACGCTATACATATCGTTCGCATACTCTATAACATTGTCCTCCATATCATCTGTGACGAAGACCATCGAATGGTCATCATATTGACCAATTCCCCTTAGATCGTACTCCTCAGCAGAATTAGTACGCATTTTAATAACATTACCTTCGGTCACAAGAGACAGAGTTATAACCGACCTTTAAGCGATCGCCTTGACTTTATGTAAATTCCATTTTATGCGTTTATTTTTTTATAAATACTGGTGTTTTTTCTCCTAAAACCAACAAAATGGTACTATGTATAATATAAAATACAGCTGTTGTCAGGCAGGTACAAATAGGGAGAAAGTTGCATAATAAAATATGAGCTATGACTCATAGTGGCATAACTCTAAAATAGGAAGTGTGACTCATTCATTACTCATACTTCATATAAATTTATAGCCGGACTCTTTGGTACATACCGCAAGATTCCTGATGCATTTTAAATCTACTTTGCCTTTATGGCCCTGGTTTTTTTTCTACCCTACAGATAATATCTTCTTTTTGTTTTGAAAACCCCATTTTTCACGGTCTGTGACTCTGTGTGCTGAGGCCAAGGGCCCTGACTCAGCCCTGAGGGTTATTAATAGTGCCTTAGAGGTGCAAAGAAACCATTGACCAGAGGGCAGAGGGCAGAGGGCCAATGCTTCTTTTTCTATGTAGAGTAGACAATATTATATCTTTAAAAAAAAATATCATAGCCTCCTAAAAAGAACAAAAAAAATATAAATTGAAGTTCTTCTTGTGTCAGTGTGTCGTCGAGAGCCGTCTGCTGAGGCGAGACGTCGACTCGTCAGTCGTCCCACTCGATCGCGAATTCGAGTGCGAATTGAACCTCCAGGGAGGACTCCAGGACGCCAGGGAAGTTGAGTGTCTTGAAACTGACTTTATTGTACTTGTGACAAGAGAAGACTTGAGAGCTTTCAGTTTTTTCATAGCCTTCTAAATTATATATACAGTTTTTTTGTTTTGTTTTGTTTTAAAAACAAATCGGTTTTGGGGGAATTTGTTTTAAACGAATTTTCAAATTTGAAACTTTGGAGGTTTCACGGGCAGGGTGGGTGCGAAGTACGGACTCTTGCAAAGTGCGAACTGTGATACAGTTTTCCATTGATAAATTTTAGATCTGAAGAATTTAATGTTTCAGAGCCTGACCAGCCCGCACCGCCCCACTGCCCACAGTTCCACAAAAATGTATGTTTTATCATAAAGGCAAAAACAAAAGAAAACAACTTCAAGTCATAGCATAGCGGCCATAGCCCTCTATCATTTATGTAATATTTAGACTCATCAGAGGTATGAGGCTGTCTATGACCTACATTTGTGTTTTAAAAACAAAAACTTAATATCATAAAAAAAGAACTCAAAAACTGTGGCAAACTGAAAAAATATTTGAATGAAGGTAGATGTTAAAAAATGAAAATACTCAAAACTGTGGCAAATCGTAAACTCTTCGAATACTAGAGCTAATTATACTAGCGTGCTCTATATAATTTTTGGAAGCATATTTGGGGGTCAAAATATATATCAGCTTCAAACACTTTTCATTGGCCTAAGCTGAGGGCCATTATCAGTTAATCAAATAGTTATCGCGAATTCGCCAGTAAATTTTTAACTGATTATTTTTTTATAAATTATAATTCACGTCTTTTTCATCTTTTCTTGTTTTGAGTATGGAGCACTTTACTCAAAACAATGATATGAATACATAAACCATTTATCCTTTTCGTTCTTATCTATTCCATTGGATTAGTACATCGATACGAAGAGGTTCTCCCAATCAGAAAGAATTAAAGAACTCATAGGATGATAGGAGCAATTTATCAATTTTTATAATCGTATGCAATAGAAACAATAATAGAATTTTTTTAAATACATATCAAGAACCTCATAGCCTTCTAATCAGACATTAGAAGGCTATGAGAACCATTTTTAACAAAAATAGAAGACTATGAATTCAACTGTCTCCTGATAAAATCTTCACAAAAAAAAAGGTTGATTTTCTTTATAAAAAAACAAAAGAAAAACAAAGTAAAAAGTTGTTGTAAATATATAAAAACGAGAATATTTTTATACTCCCAATTCTCAAACCAATAACCTTCTACAATTGTATCTTTTTTAAACAAAACCAAGAGAAGGCTATGCTCAAAGTCTCAAACTGTGCTTTTTATGCAAGTTTTAAATTATATAAAAAACATCCAGTATGTTATACGTACTGTACATTGTTTGTTTTTCTGGGGTTTTTGGGGGGTTTGTTTTAAAACAAATTAAAAAAACATCAAAAAGTAAAAACAAACAAAAACACGACGTTAATGAATCATGATATTTACAGCTGCCCGTGTGAGCTGAAGATCAGAGGACGAGCACCTGAGTCGGGCACTCTTATCTTTCTTCTTGTGTTCGTTTTTTGTTATATTGTCCATGATGAAAAATGGGCCCGTAAACACACAAAGCACACCCTGACCCACGTCCAACGTATCCATGACTAAGATGACATGCAGTGGACCACTGTACACCGTATAAGAAGGCAGTCGTGTGTCCTCCAATTCGCTCTTCTGACAAATAGAGGATGTCGCCAGGTTCAGCTCTGGTGCTTATCAGTGCGTTTCAGTATGTTTCTCTATTCAAATTTACCGACTATTGGTGTACCACGATCCAAATCATATCTTCACGACACAATCGCGTAAGCTTAGAGTGCGAGTTCAAGCACCTTCAGGCTTAAATTACAACTGGTTTGTTCAAACTGCGTAGTTTCTATAGAAAACGGCAGTTCGGGATCGCAAGCTTGGTAGGCAAAATAAAGGTAAGTTGTGCAGACGTTTGTGTATTTACGTTTTGCGAGCCGAGCTAAAATATTTCGGCCTAGAATGCCGACGTGTTCTTAATTTTTTTTCTAGTCGAAGCTGTTGTACATCTTTTCGATACATCCAGGTAGCAGTTTTATAACTTTTACGCCGCTCGTGACGAGTACAATTGTACTGATATATATATATATATATATATATATATTATATATGTATATATGTATATATATATATATATTATAAATATATATATATATATATATATATATATGTATGTATGTGTGTATATATGTATACATATATATACATATATATATATATATATATAATTATATATATACATATAAACATATATATATATATATAATGTACGTTTATTCATTCATCTTTATATATGTATATATTATATACATATATATATATATATATATGTATGTATATATATATATATATATAGGTATTTATGTTTATATATAGCTGTATGAATCAACGTACACTATATATATATATATACATATAAATATATATATTTAAGTATGTATGTATGTATATTTATATATATATATATATATACATATATATATATATGTGTATATATATATATATGTATATATAAATATATGGATATGTATATATATATGTGTGTGTGTGTGTGTGTTTAAGATGTATGTATACAT
>NW_014040537.1:44746-54125 GCF_001186125.1 Sphaeroforma arctica JP610
GAACTGACAAAGAATATGGAATAGTCATTGAAGCTATTGCAGTCCAGTAGGACTCGTATGATACAGGCGTATTGCTATAAAAAAAACTTCAAGAGCTGAGTACTATACCTGTATTTTGTATTGTGTCAATTTCTACAGGCCACGCTACAATTGCTTTTATATTCGACTATATTTGAATCGCAGGACGAATGAAACGCTGGTATGTTATAATATTCAAAAGGCTCTTCGTTGGCGTTTTAGATAATACGCACGGGGTAGGATCCTGCGTAGTATCTGAATCAAATCTCTTTGGCTGCTTAACAATTCGTTTGCTCACAGCCAATGTCGGCTAATACGTTTAAAAGAAAGAAAAAACACCAGTTCAACGAGAGAACGTTAACCGATAGTGTGGTCTTTGGTATGAGCTAGATTAATATGGAAGAATCTTTTATATGCTGTGGTGATTTATATCGGAATAGAATAGTAGCTATGACTAAAGTGGCGCGGTAACCTCGATTTCATGGATACGATATCACTTAAAAAAGAAGCAAGTATGAACAGATTGTGTTTAGTCACTGCGGTCCATAGACGAACATCTGTCCTCATACAAACCTAGTAGGTAACAATTGATTCAATCGAAATCCTTCCAAAAGCAAGGGTTAAAAGCGATACATTCTCACATCGACCAGCGCAATACGAGACAATAATATATATTCAGCTGTACGGATACGACCCAATCGTGTTGTTGCTATGACATTTATCTCGCTGTACAGTAATACCGAAAATCGACGTGATGCTCTGTGGTCGATACTCGAACCGTGTGTCTACACGCTGGGCGTACAAGTCGCAAAAGCTTAAATATTCGCTCCCTCTTGACACAATTTCCATCCACGGGTACGAGGTTATATTGGCTTGATAGTAAGTGGCTGTGTACTTTGCTTCTTGCCGACTCTCCCAATGAACTCACGTACATATGTGACCTGAACAACATATTGCTACATTAAATATATCTTGTCCACGATATTCATTTGGCTGGTTTTGCATAATGCTGTCACCCGATTTATTTTAGTATGATAATATTAATGCCTGACTTACCTGAGGGGTCGATCGTGTGTACTTTACGGGGCAGTCCTCGTCTATCTACGATACTGTAATAGGTAAAATATTATATAGTGTTGCGCTGATTTGGTTGCGACAAATGTCCTTCGAATTAGTTACTCAAAGCTCATTTTCCCAGCACATGTCTTTCCGGGCCCTCTACATACAGTCAGATATTTTGTCACCATACGTTTACAACTGTACCCGAAAATAGGTTTGCATATCAAAAGAAACTTTGTATTGCAATTGTTATCATAATGTAAAACCTCGCGGAGGAATAGAATCTATACTGAACAATGTGCCAGAAATAACCGCAATATCAAGGCGTACCTATCCATACGCATAAAAGACATGGCATGTTTAAATATTTTTATTACGTATGCCGACGTGAGTTGCAGGGTTCTTCAGATCATAACCCATCAGTGCAAGAATTGGGGGAAAAGGTCAAGTGTTTCGAGTATCTCAAGCTTAATAAGTAGATGAATATATCATTAGAAATACAAAGTACCTTTCTGTTTTGTAATTTCATGTCAGATTAACGTAGACAAATCATGGTTTCACCTCGGGCAATACAGGGTTTAAGACTTTATTGCGGGGATGCTGGAGATAGCAGAATGTATACTGAAGCGGTTTTACTAGTTTCACATGCTGATTCGTGCTAGGTTGATATAAGTTGCAACATAGTACCGCACTCCTCATCTTATTTAGTACATAATATGGATCTTAGCATATGTGAGCATCAAAACCTTAATCAAGATAGATTAATTCGCCTCGACAGGTATCAATTATAGTAAGAAGTACATTCAACTAACCCAACCCCTAAACTCACGCCACTTCCAACTTTTATCTCAGCGGTATCGATTCTCACATATCCAGAGCCTCGTCAGGTAAACCTAAGCCCTACTGTTGTGCACATTGTCAATTTGTTGGAATCTCTTACTACCAAGTTTTTGCGCATTCTGAGTTTGTACACAGTACTTCACTACACAAAAGCCATATCAATTGAGTAAGAATATGACTGACAACCGTCTTGGAACAAACCACATATAATATGATATAGGCCACTATATCGGGAACGAGACACTAAGAGAATCCAACAATAATTTGCTTCCCATTTCTATAGTACGAGAAGAATAGTATTTACAAGATTATTAATAAAATTTTCATCAATGCAATAGTTTGAACTTGATTTTTTGACACATTGCGCATTATATAACGTATATACAAGTCTATTTGTACCAGCAACTATTATTTCATCTCCTGAGCAGCTCTTAGTATACATGAATATAATGACTATATGTACATTTATGGTGAGCAACAAGTGAAATTTAATTAAGTACTAGCCATTTATTTTACCCACACTGTACTGAAGTGGATGATCTGTGTTTATCTACTCTGTAGAGGATAATAGCCCGATATGTCGGTCATTTGTAATTACGATACTACTATTGCAAAAATCGACTCCTGGGCTCACGTTCTCTGATTCGAGGCCAAACAGAATTCACTACGATACACTTAGCACTTCATGATTGACTGTAACATTTAGTTCACAATCAAACTGACTGAAGATAATATGATACTGTTCATCCCCATTTAGCTTGATGTACAACTGGTTGGCCGGAACCTGAACTTACATTGTAGAGTAGTCCAATATCTTGACAATCAGAAGTATAATTAATTGAATATAGTTACAGACAAGCTCGAACTACTAAAATGTTGGGATGTTCGAATATTCATTGTGTGGTGGCAAGCTACATCGATTAAGAAGTGCACGCAGGATAGCGAGATCTAAACTTCAACGTTATTGCACATTAAATTATCCTAGCATATTTGTTTCAACATTCAAAAGGGACATAGCATACGCTATAATTTTATCTGCCAACCAGTCACAATAAGAAGATGCTTTATTCTACACGTACCATCGCACACGAAAACTATACCTTTAGATATTTATAACGAGCCATGTCTCCACACATACCTAGAAGAATTCTGACCACCAGATCTTGTTCATGCCCAGAGAGGTTCTTATGTATACAGATGTTCTGTACCCGCTGACACATCGCATAAACTACACTAAAAAATTTCATACTAAAATGTGTCTCACATTTGAGCGATATCGAATCTCTCCGTGGGCGCACAATTGGCGTATGCATTGGTTCGCTCGTAACTGGTGCATGTGGCTTGTGTACATTATCATAGTCGACACAGGTTGATATATCTACTTCAAGTATCCTATATACACATTTGAAGAAAAATTAAATCGTTTGAGAATTTTCTCGGCCAGAATCGAACTGACGACCCTCACGGTGTAAACATGATGTGATAACCCCTACACCACGAGAAAGTTGGATGCAATTCTATTTTTAATAATTTATTTGCATTTTTGTTTTGGTTTATATATCACGATGTTTCAAATGCATTCACAGCGTTGAGTGCTCCCTACTATCGATATTTGTTTCAAAAATTAAAAATATTTTAAATACTGTCGTTTATTATTATCAGGATGAACATACTTATTACCGGGCCCCCAGGGGTCCTGACACCAGAGTTCGTGAATTGAAAAAGCTTGACACTGTACAATTTGTAAATACCGAATCTATGACGAAACATCGAATATTTTTTGTATTTCTTGTGAAGGACCTCTTTTGTCGGACTTGATGACTCGTGATGACACTCCATTCAGTCCCTCTCTTCTTGACTATAAAGTATAGAGACGAAGTAAATACATTCAAAGTACAAATCGTATACAGAGGTATTTTTGAAGGAGACTACGAGTGTGTGCACATTTATGAACGACTCTACTTACAACCGTAGGCATCTTGTAAACCTATGTATCAAAATCTAAAACACAATGACTACGGGGAGAGGAGCTCTTAGCATCTTCCTAAATGATGTTCCGGAACTATTCAAGTCTGTCGGTGTATCCAAGTTTGAAGATGTGGACAATGCAAATGTTCTGGCGAAGCCCATTATCAACAAACTTCAGATGTTGATGGTGGGGGTAGGAAACGCGACGGATGCTGAAGAGGTACTTTGCTATAAACAACCAACGTACAATTGCCGGATTCAATTTGTGGTCGTGCGTCCACCAATATTTTATTGAACTCAATGCGGAGTGCCACATATTTGATCGTTAAAACATTTTAGCTTCCTATGTTAGGATTATATATGTGCGTAAACACACTTACGCATACACACACACACATACACACACACACACGTGTACACACACACATATATACACACACACATGTACACACACACACATATATATATATATATATATATATATATATATATATATATATATGCATACGTGTACACATACACACATATATATATATATATTTTACATGTATGCTTATATATATATATATATATATATATTATATATATATAAATATATTATATATATATATATACATATATATATATATATATATATATATGCATATATATATATATATATATATATATGTATGTGTGTATATATGCATGTTTATATATATATATATATATAATACATAAGTAAATACGTATGCTCATCGCCGCAAGTATTAATATCTATTAACACAAATTATGATACTTCTGATGCCCAACATGCGCTTTGCACCCCCACCTGCCCGTTTGCCTATAAATTTTTACTTCCATGCGTCTCAGGTGATATCCTCCTTGCAACGACTTAATGCCCCCCCGACGACTTGCGGGCGAGTGTTTAAAAACGGTGACCCCACTTTCCTGTGCAAAGACTGTGCGAACGATCCCACGTGCGTGTTGTGTCAGACCTGCTTCCAGGATAGCAATCACCGCACCCACAACTACATCATGTCTACCTCCGGAGGCGGAGGTGAGTTTGTGTGTAATGTTTAAGATTTGCGCATACACACACGCACACACACACACACACATATATATATATATGGGAATTATATGGGCGACAAAAAGCCCGTGCGTGTGTTGCTGCTGACCTGTTATATGTCCTTGTTTGAGTGGCCTTGACCCCACGAGTAGTGTACTGGAATGTACTGTTTGTTTCGGGTATTATGTGTGGGTTGGCTCAGCCGGTACGGTCGACACTGTCTATGGTTGAGGACATATGCACCTGTTTCCATAAGTGCACCAACGACTGCATGATGTTCCTGGGAGACGTGTTGTATGCGGATAAGCGATAGCCGCTTCCTTGTGTATGCGTACATGCACTACTTTTGGCGGGGTGCGATGACAAGGTTTTAGTGAGTCATTACTTGGGCGTTCCGTATAAACGAGGGGTTAAGTCCTGACCCACGCCGTGTAGATCTGCGAGTCTTTTGTGGTTTTGTGAGTGTAGCGCGCTTGGGAATCTGCAGATGTAGTGTGTGCGTTTTAGGGTTTTAGGGTTGTTTGTCCGATACATAATCGCGTGCGCGCAGGCCAAGAGAGCAAGCCGCGTATATGTCGATATCACCTTCATTTGCGGACTACTTGCTGGTAATCTAACCAGCGATGTATGTGCACAATGTCTTGTGATCCCTATCGACCTCCACGCATTCGCAGGATATGTTGTGTCGTTCATTCTCGGAACTCACTGGCAGTTGTGGGTATCATCTACCCACTGTGTACTGCTAAGTGCGCTCTAACACCTCGCTTCGAACATGTATGCGGAGTGCCCCCGTGCGGGTTGCCATGGTTACTTTATCTAATCGCAATGCGCCTGACACGACGATGGGCATATTCGGTTCTATAATAGGACTGCGTCGATGTGCTTTGATACTAGTCCAGCCTTACAGGCATATATGTATGCGGGTCCGCACAAATTAATATAAGACTGTGCCGCTGCATCGCGATATTTGTCTAGCACTCTACAGGCATACATGTTTATGGTTCGTATAGAGTACATGCAAATGCGACCCATGCAATTGCTGGTCGGGTTTGCGTTTTCCTTGTGCTATGTGTAGCTCCTGTGGGATTTAGTTGGAATACACAGGCTTTTAGGCTCAGGCCATCCACCCTATATGATGCGTGTGTCTAAGTATACACCATACCAAACGCATGGATATATGTCCCCATCCTGCGACGGATATTCATACACCGGTACACATATCTATTTTCCATAAGACACTCTATATAGCCTACCTACCACATTGCGCATGCTTCCGAATAGCTCAGTGATATATACGTCTTACTACAACACGTGCGCGCTCTTCATCTCTGCTACTGCTGCTACAGGTTGCTGTGACTGTGGTGATCCCGAGGCGTGGGTAGACAGCACAGCCCACTGCGTCAAGCACAGCCCTCAGGAACTGACAGGCGCCGACGGCAAGCCACTGAACCCCGTAGACTTGTTACCCAAGGTGTGATAGTGTTTGCATGTGCATGTGCATGTGCGTGTATGTCCTTATGTGCTAGTTTGTGTGTACATGGTATACGTTTCCGTGTATTTATGGCTGCGTCGATGTGTATGTAGGGGTGTGTGTGTGTGTGTGTGGTGGTCTCTGAATGTGTACCTATGGGCTGTGGTAGGCCATGCACCGGTGTGCTATTCGATTAGTTAGTGGCCCCGGGGGCACTGATCTACGTTGTATGGTTCATCCCTTGAGATCATACCAGTTGCAAGCAATGTACACTCTTACAATGGCACTGTTTCCCTACAGATGTGTGTTGTAGGCTCCTACTCTGCTCGTGTATTAATCGTGTACAAACTACATCACGTACCTATAACTAAAATGTCTACACACAAACTACGCGCTTTTATTCCACTTATATGGTCTAATGTTCAAATAATTCACATTATTAACATACGTGTCTATATCCATCTTTCATTCTTTAATATTCAAATGTTTCGCATTATTAACATACGTGCCTATACCCATCTCCCATGGTTAAATATTCAAATGCTTCACATTATTTATATATGTTGCCTATATACAATTCATATGGTTAGATATCCAAATGCTCCACTTTATTAGTATACGTGCTTATGAACACCTCCCATAATTCCAGGGTCTAATTTTGTCCTCTGGACCGCTGCTGAAGTGCGTTGTGCTATACATCACTTGGGTACTGGGGGGTGGTCTGGAGTGGAGCTCTGGGGACACCTACGACGCACCTCTCAGTACTGGACAATTAAACAGGAACGAGACCGCCCCGGCCTTTGCGCAACAGGCGGACAAGTGGATTGAAGACGAGGACCTGTCACCCAAATGGCACGCGGTGCTGCTGAACGACGAGACTCACTCGTTTCACTCAGTCACTTCTCAGCTCATGAAGGCCATTAACGCACCTAAACAACGCCGCGAGGAGATCGCCATGATAGTCGATTCGTATGTACACGACTATGTGTGTGTGTGTGTGTTGGTGCGGTGTTAGTTGACTAGGAGGTTGTATGTATGCGTTAGGCTATTGGGATGGATTGATTTGTGTGTGAAAATCGATTTGTATGATAGGTTTAACTACTGGGATGTGTATGTTAGACCGCCGTGATCTTAAGAATCGTACGGGAACAGATATGTATATACAGAACAACTGTTATGATTCGTACGTGAACAGTTGTGTAGATACCAGTCAGCTGTGATTGTACGTGGTCAGATATTTACATATGAGAGACCTATGATTGCTGATACGTAAGTGAACACTCTTAACTATGAGACTGTATCTGTCAGACCTTTGTGATAGTTTGGTTCGTGTGATCGTCTAATACATAGGAGCGCAGATAATTACCTATCAGTCAATTATAGTAGTTTTGACACGTTTGACACTTTTGACACATACGTGGATAGGGGAGACCTTAAGACCATGTAAACGGATGTTTATATCAGATAACACGTATGCATGCCGGTATGTCACAATCACCACTAAGCGCGCCCAATTATCTGTATCTATAAATAGCCACGGCTGGGCGTCCTTCATGGTAAGCAGCAAAAGCCGGTGTCAAGCGGTGTGTGACACGCTCAAAGAGATTCGCCTGAAAACACGTGTCATAAATGCCAAGGTTATGAGTCATATGTTCTGTGCTATGGCTATGACCAAATGGCTGCGCAATCTGTGCGCGGCCTCAGACGGTCTCCGAGTGCTGGTTTCAGATGCGCTGGTGGCGCCTGTGGATATGGGATACAGGTACGTGCATGTGGGTGGGATATGTGTATATGTGTATACATGTGGGTGTGGGCTATAGGTAGGTATATGTAGGTATGGCAGGTGTAAATAGGTATAAACACGGGTGTTATAGGTTAGTATATGTATGTATGACATGTGCATATGTGTATACACGTTGCTATGATGATCAGCTATGTATACGTAGACATGGCATGTGCATATGTGTATACATATGGGTGTGAGTTACAGGTACGTACACGTGAATACAATTCCGGAGCACGGTTGGATATGTGCATACATACACAACACACACACACATATCGTTTTAGCACAGAAACTGATGTGCCGCGGTGCTCTCCTGGTCTGCAATTATCTATCGGCCTTGACTCTGTTACTTTCATGATTCAGTCCGCATGTGTGGTCGCGGTTGAAGGGTATCGTGTCTCAGCTCAGTTGGTCAATTGCTCTACGGATAGCATTACAGTGCGAGCATTCCATCATCGTATTCTGTACTCAAATTTCATGTGCGGGTCCTATGTATATGTAACTTGCTTTTTGGTTGTATGTCATGTGTTATTATACATAACTATTAGGCTTCTTTACAAATTCATATTTTCAGAAGTTTTACTTCTTGTTCTAAAACGAAACACCATACACATTCATACAGTAGCACATGTGTGTACTTAAAAGAGCGTACACTCACGGACCTTCACTTACAATAAGCACCGTCAATCTACAAGCAACACACGTCAACAAGTACTTTTCCTACCAGTAAATCCAGTACAAACCAATGTATGATATGTTCTCCTCTCTCCATAAATATGTACAGGAGAGGCATGCTACTGAGTATAGACAATGAGAAAACACGCATGTCGTCCGAGGGTGTGGGCGTGCGTCTCACACCGCGCTTGTTCGGCGGAGAAGTCTATGAGTGGGTGCACTTAGACGTTGGCACAGTTTCTGACCAGTTAACAGATACAGATACATCAGACGAGGACGAGGATGAGGATAGCGAGATGGAGAGTATGTATCTATTGGTGTGGTGATGAATATGTATGTTCAAGATATATATATATACCATACACACACATACATACACACACACATATATTTATATATATATATATACATATATATACATATATATATATATATATATATATATATATATATATATACATATATACATATATGTATGTATGTACCCACACCCGCACACACACACACACAA
>NW_014040537.1:54145-69082 GCF_001186125.1 Sphaeroforma arctica JP610
TACATATATGTATGTATGTACCCACACCACCACCACACACACACACACAAATATATATATATACAGGATACATACATCCATACATACATACATATATACATACAAACATAGATATATATACATACATACATACATACATACATGCTTATATACATTCAAACGTACATACAAACATACATCCATACATCCATACATACATACATACGAACGTACATAACATACATACATACATACATGAATACGTACGTACATAGATACATATATACATAGATACATACATAGATACATACATACATGCCTAGATATATACATACATACAAACAAACATAAGTATATATACGTATATATTACCGAATAGTGTAAGAATGTCTTCGGACACTTCACAAGACTAAGGTAAAGATAAAGCGGCGATGCTTCCCAATCCGATACACAACGATACTGTAAAGTCTACGAGTTCTGCATCACACTGTATACGAGTATTAGTAGTAACCAGCACCTTAATCTTAATTAACACTTCTTTACGATTAAAATCTGGACAACACATCACATGCACAAAGCACACAGACTATATCGTGTACTATATGAATTATATACCCACGTATCGCAACACAGACAAACCTACCGAATTCCGTCTACCTACATGTAATAACATATATCCCACTCCCTACCTACCACCAGCTAATGACGATGATGACGATATAGACATGATACCCGCGTTAATGTCCGACAGCAGTGACAGCGATACTCCGTTTATCACCAATACGATCACTAACACGACCAATAATACGACAAGTACTAGTAACGATAATACCACCACGGTACAAGAGGCTCTGCGTACAGGCACTCCAGCCCAGCAGCACGCTGCCATCATCGCACTACATGGCCAAACACCCGGACCAACAACAACACAACCAACAACAGCAACAACAACACCACCACCAACAACAACATCAACACCACCAACAACAACACCACCAACAACAGCAACAACAACACCACCAACAACAACATCATCAACAACACATGATGTACAGCCTCTCACCACAGCCACAGCCACACACACCCGAGTCCATGGCAACGCCCCCCCGACACGGGGGCGCGGGTGGGGTGTGCGTGGCCTGAGAGGCGCGGCACGGGGTGGTACGAGAGCCGTGAGAGAAGTGAGGGATGCGGGTGGTACCAACACCAATGCAGATGGGGCTGTCCATCTGGGGCAGGGGCAGCCCCATGGGCGCACCCATGCGGGAGCGAATGGGACCGGCGGCCCTGTCCCGGCTGTGTTTGGTCCGGGTACACCTGTGGGTGGTAGTGGGTCGTCGATGCGGAGTATAGGGAAGGGGAATGCGAGACGTGCGCGTATCAAGTGGCGAAAGCAACTGTGCAAGGAGGTGTGTGGGTGGCGCGTGGCGACGGGGACTTTTGGCGGGAAACCCGCTGGGGTGGGTGGAGTAGATGGAGCAGCGGAGCAACTTACCTACCTGGATGTACAGATGATGAGCAACACGCCGTGCTGGAAAGCGCCGCGGCTGTGTCTGCAGCGGTTGTATATTGAGAGTTTGCTGCAGATCTTGTTCTACAAACAGGTATGTACACGTCTATTCGTGATGTATTAACTTGTACATTAATTGAGAGTCTGTTACACATTTGTTATACAAACAGGTATGTACACGTCTATACATGATGTATTAATTTGTACATTTTTGAGAGTCTGTTACATATTTGTTCTACAAACAGGTATGTGCACGTCTTTTTGTGATGTATTGACTTGTATACTATTGAGAGTCTGCTACACATTTGTTCTACAAACAGGTATGTGCGCGTGTGTTCGTGTATGTATTGAAATGCAAGTGACCTATTCTAGTGCATATCGAGGGTTTTCTGATAGTCTTGTCTTGCCCTGTCAAAAGGTACGTGCGAGTGTGTTTCTGTGTGTATCGGAATGCATGGGGCCTTGTCGAGTGTATGTCAAGAGTATGCTCAGATTTCGTCCTACACATAGGCATGTGTGTAAGTGTATGTGTATTTGTTTATATATGATTGAATGCGGCTGTGTCGAGTGTATATTTGCGAGTTTTCTACAGTCGTCCTACAACAACTTGCATGGTGTGTGAGCATGGATGTGAATTGTATCTACGCGTCCTACAGCCCACCTACCCAACCGAACCCAACCCAACCCAACCCAACTCAACCCAACCCGACCCCACTCAACCCAAACCAATCCAACCCCACTCAACCCAACACAAACCAAACAAACCCAACAAACCCACTCCCGTCCACCCACAGGCCTTTGCCTTCGCCTACGTGCGCAACTACCGGGTGATCCACAGCCACTTCTGTCGCAGCGACATCATGTCGTCGGACTCCCTCACGAACGTCTCGGTGCAGCTGTTTACCGTGCCCAGCATAGTGTCCTACCTACACGCACGTACGGATGTACTGGGGATCATGACCGACACACTGGAGTACGTGCTTGAGCCTGTCCTGGGCCATGAGGAGGAGCGGCGGTGGCAGAAAAAGTCACTCAAGCGCGAAATCAAGCGCGAAAAAGGTATGTCTCATACTAGTAGGCACGGTCGCAAGGATGAATGTATATGTGGAACATCAAACACGGGACACGTATTGCATGCCTGTCTGTGTGTAAGTGCAGTGTTGTCTAGTAGGCGTAGTCCTGAACAGGAATGAAAGTATGTGTGGAACATCAAACAAGGAACACGAATGTGCGTGTCTGTCTGTCTGTGTAAATCCAGTTTTATATACATACATACATTCATACACACACACACACATATATATATATATATATATATAGTGCCACCGCCTGCTGTTTACTGCCTATACCCTCAAACACTAATCCCTATACCCTCGGCTTAGACATACGTATGTACGCAAGAACGATCCCATACCAAATACCAAGAGACTCGCTCACGCACCAGACAGCCTCTCATTCTACTACACGAGCATTCTGCATATGATCTGCTCGATTGTATTGGCACACCTTCACACTCTGAGCAAATACACTATAACTACTATTTGATTTACACGCACAAAACTGGGCACCAGACACCACACATGCATGCATACCCTGCACATGCACCGTAGACACGCATATGCACACCAGGCATGTCTTCTAAGGCAGGCGTCTGGTACACCACAACCCAGAACGTCTTGATACATTATATAGATAGGCATGTACAAAAACGCTATCACCTCAACCCAGAACGACTAGATACATTATATTTAGAGGCATGTACAAAAACGTTATCACCTCAACCCAGAACGACTTGATACATTATATTTAGAGGCATGTACAAAAACGTTCTCACCACAACCCAGAACGACTTGATACATTATATTTAGAGGCATGTACAAAAACGTTCTCACCACAACCCAGAACGACTTGATACATTATATTTAGAGGCATGTACAAAAACGTTCTCACCACAACCCAGAACGACTTGATACATTATATTTAGAGGCATGTACAAAAATGTTCTAATGTATACCTTCCACGCGTGTAAATGTGTGCAGAAGCGGACGAAAGTCCCCGTCACAGGGCTGAAAGTGGGACTGCTGGTCAGTCCGCATATGGGAACACTGCGACGACAACGTCTGCTGAGGAGCGAACCGCCGGAGACTCCAGCACGCACACACACACGCACTCAGCAGCTACAGATGAGGGTACGTGCGTGGATACTAGCACACACACCGCCACAGAGAGAGCGACGGGCGATAGTACGACAATTACGGATGATCTGAATGTGTGGCATGTGTGGTGTGGCAATGGAGAGTTTAGATATATGCGACGGTTTGGGGTGTTGGTGGATCTGAAGTATCTGCTCAGGCACGCGTATATTTTGGCGGGAAAGGGGCCCGAGGAGGAGAGTGTGGGGGAGAGGCTCGAGCACCACGTGCATCGCAAAGAGGCGAGTTTGCGTGAACGTGTGTGTGTATGCGTACGTGTGCAGAGATACACATGTACATATTTGGGGTGGATGTAGATACAAATTATAGGGTGAGTGTATGATGGGTATGCATGTCGGGAGTAGGGTTGTACAAATAGCTTATACATCACATACATACAGATAGATTAATAGTCCGTGGATCCTTCGGTATATTCTTGTATCAGGATATAGAGATTGACGTGGGTTTTACACGCACATAAATACATATACACATCGAATAGCCTGCGCAATACCAACGAACATCTGTATTGTATTTCTGTACGCATAGAATGAAGGTCTCATGACCCTTGTATGCTTTGTCTGTAGGTAGGTACACGACCAAGGGGTTGTCCTGGTAGTGTGGATCTGTACTCAACCACTTCGTATGTAACTCGTCCAAGAGCCCCTATCCGATCCACGCGGTCCAGTATATGACTAACACGTGGACGGAAGTATATGCATGGAGGTTTTGTACCGTACGCATGAAGTGTGTTTATGTAGGCGTGTGTGTTCATGTAGGCGTGTGTTTATGTAGGTGTGTGTCTGAGGTACAGTCGATGTTTGCCTTATATTACGGACTTGAACACAATCTCTCCACATTTAATTACCCATTCTCGTCGATGAATTACCTCAATACGGGGTTTTTTAGGGTTTTAGTGAAACCCTATTCTCTTCGATTGATTACCCAATCTCAATCGATTTTAGGGCTTTAGGGTATCAATAAAACTCTCCAATTGATTACCTATTCCCATTTATCAGTCAACCTAATCATTTCTCCCAATATTAAGCACTCACCTTCCTCGACAGCCCACACAAGTATCAATTCCTCATACCGTCCTCACCTCCACCTCCACCCCCAACCTCAACCAGACCGTCATGAAGCACCTACTGAAGCTCAGCGGCATATTCAACGGCATGGACTGTGTGAGGCGTAAATTGGGTACCCACGTAGAGTACGAAGATCGTGCCTGGCTGGAGGCGTTTAATCTATACATCCACTTCGCACCGTGTCTGGATCAACTGGTGGCCATCATCACCTTACTTGACCAGACGCCCAGCATCGATAACGGTATGAATAGCGGTACGGTTATAACACACACACACACACATACACACACATACACACACACATATATATATATATATATATATATATACATATATATACACACATATATATATACATATATATACACACACACACATATATATATATATATATATATATATATATATATATATATATGTGTGTGTTGTTTTTGTGTTTTGCTTGCGTGTGTGTGTGTGTGTGTATGTTCTGTTTATGTGTGTGTGTGTGTATGTGGTTATGTATGTGTGTGTGTACGTGTATCTCTTCGCACTTTGGATACTTCGCAAACGGCCGCAGCAGGCTGAACAAGATGCACATGCTATTGCTTCATGTGCACGAGGAATGGGTTCATTTCCCACACATACAATGTCAGGGTTTTCGTCGAGATGATGTTGAGTTAGTTTGTTAAAGTTTCTATCTTGGCTGTTTGCATCTCCATGTACCGGTCGACCTCTCGTTGCCATGGGTTTACGCCTAATATGGGAAAACCTGCCTTATATGGGCACACTCTCACCACAGGTGCTGCGGTTACGGATATCACCGAGATGGACACAGACGACCGCGCCAACCCAATAACCACGTGCGAAGGCACTAAAAGTTCAGAGGCTGGTGTCAAAACGGTGTCACGTGTCAACGAGGGTCCGGGCAATGGTACCGAATATTCTGCGTCTGTGCTCAACTGGGCCATCACCGAAGTCTCGCGCGGTATCATCCGCAAGATGACAGCCCCGACGGTGCAGAGTCCCAAGTTCAAAGACTTGTATGACAATGACCAGTACGACCGCACCACACGCCACATATCGGTACACCAACCGCTGCACAGGGCCGCTGCCGAGATGTTCATGCAGCTGGGCAAGCTGGGGAAGGTATGGGTGTTCATATATACCCCATACGTACATACATACATACATCAGTCCTCAGTGTATATACATGTATAGGTTATATCGTTGTCGTGCGTACTTACATACATAAGTCCTCAGTGCATGTACATGTATAGGTTCCATCGTTGTCATATGTGCATACATACATAAGTCCTCAGTGCATGTACATGTACAGGTTCCATCGTTGTCATATGTACATACATACAGCAGTCCTCAGTGCATGTACATGTATAGGTTATATCGTTGTCACACGTACATACATGCATCAGTCCTCAGTGCATATACATGTATAGGTTCCATCGTTGTCATATGTACATACATACATCAGTCCTCAGTGCATATACATGTATAGGTTATATCGTTGTTATACGTACATACATACATCAGTCCTCAGTGCATATACATGTATAGGTTATATCTGTCATACGTACATACATACATCAGTCATCAATGCATATACATATATAGTTTCCATCGTTGCATATCAACACTCGCCCAAAAGTTCATACTCGCTGAAATCACACGCCCACTCATATTCCAACGGTTGCTCTTTCCTAAAATAACCGCGCAGCGATTGGTCAACCCGCTGCCGCCCTCCGACCCCGTATGGACACTACACAAAGGCGCCGGCTTCGGGTTCGAGAAGCTGAAAGAAGATCTTGTACGCATACAGGCCTTCGTTGCTCAGGTCAATGCGGGTTTGTGGGCACGCAATGGCTCGGCTGTGAAGTGTCAGGTGCACAACTACTTCGAGGCGGGGCAGTTTAGAGATCGGTCATATGATCTGGTAAGTCTTAGAGGGATGTGTGGAGTATGTGCATGTGTATGTGGAGGTGTATTTGTATGTGCATGTACATGTGCATATGTATGTATATATGTGTATGTGTTTGTATTGAGTGAGTGCGTCTACCCGGCGTGTTAGTCATGCATGTGTATACACATAGGCTATTCCTTCCGTAGGCCATTGCAAGCCTACGGGTGTATCTAGACTGCTGTTGTATGTCTCTGGGTGTACTGATTCCCTTAAGTGGCTCAGTCTCGAGAGTGGCCGTGCAAACGTCTATTGCAGATGGGCACGCTGCATTTAAACAACACCCACCTTTGTGTGCCTATCAATAGGCACACATGTAGCACTCTGATACTATCTACCCCCCCCTGCTACTAGATCACATCACATTGTATCGTACACATGGGCACTACTTGCTTTATCACATGGCACGTGTTTATACCTACCCCCATCTATATCTGACCATCCTCACTTCTCTACATTCACATGGCACACGCTTATACCTACCTTCAACCATATCTGATCATCCTCACTTCTCCTACAATCACATGACACACGCTTATACCTACCCTCATCCATATCTGATCATCCTCACTTCTCCCATCATCACACGACGCACACGTGCACATCCTTTCATCTCACCTATCCCCACTCACTCCTTCCTCAGGACATCGTGTGCCTGCAAGGATTCGCGGCCCTGTGCCCGCGTGACGAGATGCTCGAGTCAATGCTACACACGTACAGGCTGCACGACATCCTGCGCCACGACGACGAGAAGAAGCGCAAGAAGAACTTTGCGCAGACGGGCAAGAACGCACGAGGGCGCTCAGGGCATCACACGCGAAGGTTAGTCGACTCACACGTGTAGGGTGGTTGGGTGAGAGAGACAGACAGACAGACAGAGAGTTGTGTGTGCGTACATGTGTTATTGTGTGTGTGCGTACATGTGTGTACGTGTGTGTGTTCTTGTGTGTATATATGATACGGATCAAGGCTGTGTGTCTGTACGTGTGTGTGTCTGTACGTGTGTGTGTGTGGGTGTGTGTGTGTGTATGTGTGTAGTAGTGCTTGTGTGTATATATTATACGAATCAAGACCGAGAGAGTGTGTTTGTGTGCGTGATGGTATGTCTGCGAGTGTGTTGATGTTTGCCTTGGAATAAGCTTGTACAGTTTCGCAAGGGTGCACGGGGACGCTCGGCATGTCATACTAAGGGCTGTCGTATTGCTGTAGAGTTTAGCTATACACATGAGTATGTACATGCATGTGTATTAGCTATTGTATTGTACTTATATATGTTTGTAAGAGTGTATATGTATGTATGTATGTATTTATATATGCGTGTGTATTTCTTGACACAAAGGTCCGGGACGCACGCAGACGCATCAGGCATATTTCGCGATTTTTTGCCATGATATCATTGATGAATGCCCATGTGCGTGTAAATTGTGTGTCTGTGTATGCCTCTGTATGTATGTGTGTGTGCATATGCATGTGTATGTATGTGTGTGTAAATTGTGTGTCTGTGTATGCTTCTGTATGTGTCTGTGTACATGCATGTGTATGTATGTGTGTGTGTTTGTGTATGTACAGATATATATATATATATATGTATATATATACATATATATATATATATATATATACATATATATATTTATATATATATACATATATATATATATTATATATATATATATACATATACATATATAGATATATACATATATATATCTATCTATATCAATATATATATGTATTATATATTATATTATATATTTATATATATATATATATATATATTGCGTGTATCAATGTGTGTGTGTGTGCGTGTGTGTATGTATGTGTGTATATATGTTCATAAGTATGTGTGCGTGCGTGTGTGTATGTATGTGTGTATATATGTTCATTAGTATGTGTGTGTGCGTGTGTGTATGTATGTGTGTATATATGTGTGTGTGCGTGTGTGTACGTATGTGTGTATATATGTGTATAAGTATGAGTGTGTATGTATGTGTGTGTATGTGTGTGTACGTGTGTGCGTATGTGTACGTGTGTATATACACTATACAATCATAATGTATCACTGCACTTGGTAGCTCTGGTTGCACCTGCGAGTGTTTGTTATGTGCCTTTAAGCACTGAGAACGAGCGCACACTTCGGGTTAACATTCGTGTATGGTGTGTCAATGTAACGGCTCGATGCTTTCAAGCATGTGTGCATGCATGCATAGACATACATACCCACAAAACAGCATGATGCTGAGCTCGAGGTTCAGGAAGGAATTACGAGTTAACATGTGAGAGTACTTTCTTGTTCATGCGCTTATTCAGAAGTCCGGAAGTGTAGCCAAGTATCCTTGCAACGTGTTCTGCACCCGGCTGACTACTTTACACGAACCATGCCTGTATCTCTTAACCTCTACATGTGTCAAGGTGCTTGTACCCCCAAAACGGTTGACAACACAACGTACTTGTATTTCTCAACTTTGAACCACGTCTTTTGTAACTCATAACTTGCCTAGGAGAACATTACACATCGACATATCCGACTCATCCGGCGACGACGCAGATGACGTGGCCAATAGGAATCGACGAGGCACGGGTCGTCATGGCAACGGCGAGAATGCCAGAGACGAAGAAAGTACCACAGATGATGAGGATGATGGAGATTTCCGCACACGAATCCCTCGGCACACCGAGCACGCAGGTGGCCATAGACGGGGCTATACACTCGAACACGCACACGGACATGCACATGAACACGCACACAACCACGCTCACAACCACGCTCACAACCACGCTCACAACCACGCTCACAACTATGGACACACTCAGCCGCAAGCACCCCCACAACCACAGCTGCACGGCCCTGTCCCCGCCATGCCACAGGGCGCAGCGCACAACTCGGTGGCAGCCCAGATCATTGCGGCCATAACGGCCCCATTCCTTCCAGGAACAGGAACAGGGCCAAGGGCCCAGACAGGTAGGCCTCTGCCTTATATCCGGTGGTAGGGAGGTTTTTTTGTGAGGGGGAGGGGACTGGTACACAGTATCGAAACGTGAGCTTGTGCAGGGGGTCGTTTCGATATCAATTGGGATGTATGTCTTTTCTCAGTAATCTTTCTGGGCACGTACACGACTTAGATGGTGCATTGTATCTATATAAGCATATGCATAGCACAGTAACCTATTGTCATTGTTATGTACGTATAACGAATGGGACACGACTTAGATGGTGCATTGTATTCATATAAGCATATGCATAGCACAGTAGCCTATTGACATTGTCATGTACGTATAACGAATGGGACACGACTTAGATGGTGCATTGTATCTATATAAGCATATGCATAGCACAGTAACCTATTTTCATTGTTATGTACGTATAACGAATGGGACACGACTTAGATGGTGCATTGCATCTAGATAAGCATATACATAGCACAGTAACCTATTGACATTGTTATGTACGTATAACGAATGGGTATGTATGTTTATGCGTATTTGGTTTCCCCGCGATCCGCAGATGCAACTGTGCAAAGGGCAGCACCCCACACCACCACACACACAGACCCACGCAACGGAGCAACGGTACACACAACCACGCACACCGTCATCACAGGGCCACCCATGATGCCACTGATGCAGGGGTAAGATTGCTTGTCCGTATTATTCATGTACAACCCTTGAAATGCTATATATGTATATGTATATATACATATATATATATATATAGTATGGTTTATTAATAAGACAGATATAATCATGTCAACAGTTTGTTCATCAACATATACGCGTTGTATGTGTACACACATAGTTAGCCTACACGCGTATTGCTGTCGTGTTAGGTTGATTTGCATGCAGCATCATGACTGTTGTTTCCAATAAAGTTGCATAGTACAGCCGTGAGTTGTCAATCTTGCTATCTAAATTGGATCCCGAAACTACGTACATTTCCCTGCAAATACACCCTAAACTCAATGCTAGCATCACACCCGACAGACCAACTGTGTCCCAGGCCATAGTGCACAATCTAATGTACATATTGAAAGACACTCGCCTTTGCCTGTGACACACTGTACTCTCATAACACCACAGCTAACCACCTACAGGGCTGCGCTGTCGATCAGTCCTGTACAAACGTATACGTATAAACGTGTTTGATTCGGAAACACCTTATAGATAAGCTGTCCGTAGCGAACAAATATACTTGTTGGTTCAGGTCCGTGTCTGTACGCTTCAAGTACAGTACGCCGACTCTCCAGCAGAATGTATAGTCTATGACTGGTTTCAAACATAAACATACTTACTTGACAAACGTCGTGCTTATTCCCTCACACTCACAGGATGGGCCCTCCCGGCCAACGGGGCAATGGTGGGGGAGCACAACCACAAACTCACAGAGACGCCCTGGGCAACACCCACACTATACTGCACGGAGAGCTTACCCCCGAGCAAGTACGCAGCATGTTCACAGGCCTCGCACAGGCGAATCCGACAGCTAATGTAAGTATTGTGTGCATGTTATATACGCTATAGGAATACCTGATTGCATGTCTTTTATATATATATATATATAAATACATAAATACATACATATATATATATATATATATATATATATATACATACATATATATATATATATATATATATATTTATAAATATATATATATACATAGACATATATATATATATATATATGTATATATGTATGTATGTATTTATATTTATATATATATTAATATAAATTTTCTGTATACATTCATCACAATACACTGACTATCGACCCGCAATATCCACCAACACATCATACCCACAGCCTACTCCTGCAGGTCCTGTGCTACCTACCTACGGCCCACCCACCGTCGCCCAAGCGGCAGCAGCCGAGGTCATGGGGGCAGCTACAACCGAGTTTATGACCGGTTTAAATGTTCTTCCTGGAACACGCAGAAACACTACCGGGGGGATGAGTGACCCTGCCCTGGGTGCGGGAGATGGAGACAGGGGTGCGGAAAGGACTAGAGTCGAGCGTAGGGCTAGTGCCAGTGAGAGTGAAAGCGAGGACGAGATTTCCGCACATGGCAACGCAGGTAGGTACAGGGTTTCGGATTTAGAGTATAGAGTTTGGACTTTGGGTAGTACACGGGATTGTTCACGACAGGTATATGACGGGAGGGTTTAGAGACTAGTCTTATTGTATGTGTAGCGGCCTTCTTCCCAAGTGCATGTATGTATGTATGTACGTATGTATGTATGTATGTGTATGTATTTATGTATGTATGTATTCGTACGAATGGAAGTGCAAGCATACATGTCTGCTGAATCGAATTCATATTTCTCCGCATTTCTAATTTCTGATCGTTGCTGGTAGGACACGAGTATTTGTGCAATACCAGTAGTTTTGTAAGGCGGGCTCGAAGTCTATCCGTACATATTGATACACACACATACACACACACGCACACACACACGCATACACACACACACACATATATATATATATATATATACATATGCATGTATATATATATATATATATATATATATATATATTAAGTACCATGATATACTTAGAGTATTACTAACATTTCACCGTATTGAAGATCAAGTCGACAAAATCGAATTTGTGGCGGAGGTACAGAATGGATACAGTTTGACGATAGTATGCGAACGTCAGCATTGTTTTTTATCCTACTCTCGGCCTACTTTCACATGTACACCTTATTATGCCATGTGGTCCACATTCACTATTAAGAGGTTCCAACCATGTGTCATGTGTTTACATCAACACCTGTAGGGTTCAACATGCCCCACTTCAACATTCCGATGCCTCCGGGGATGCACCTCGGAGCCGTTCAGATGGTACCAGTCCAAATGGATGCAGGAGGTGTAGGACATACGAACGTAGAGCTGGCTGCGGGCACAGAAGATATCCTACAGCAGTTGTTACAGGTGCGTTGTATCATGTATATATATATACGTATATATACACTATATATATATAATACATATACATATACATATACCTGTAAAAAGGTCACGTGTGTACATACACACACCATTGCACTTGTTATTATCTTGTGGTCTCATGACAGTCTGCCTGACCGGCGACACTACCGTCTGCGCCAGTCGTGCGTACGTATTGCACCTATGTACACACCACTGTATAGCCTATCCACTGACTGGCAAGTGCCAATTAACTCAGTTCACCATTGCGTAGAGCGTGTCAGGCATCGCTGCGTACAGCATGCGCCGACGATGAGTGAGAGCACAGCTGGATGGCACGTGCCACCCGCGAATGCATACCCAGCCCATTCATGCCCAGAGTTAGTACACATCTGCGTTGTATTGGTCATCAGTATACATCTTCGTTGTATTGGTGCTTCCAGGTGGTGTGCTTGATAATTGTATAATTTTGCGTTTCATTGGTGTTTCCAGGTAGTGTGCTTGGTGTAACAGTATACGTTTGCGTTTTATTGGTCATGCCTCGCTTGCCTATCTATCTCAGCTACCTACAAGCGTGTGCCAGGCACGTTCCTATTTGACTATCACCACACCCACTTGCGCTTACGTACTGCTTGCTGTGGCATTACTCGCTCCTCCTGGCCTGTCCTCTGGTGTGTCTGGTCATGGGCCACATGTAAGCCTGTCTCCGCCTACCATTCGTGCCACCAATGCGCATACTCACCTTCACTGCGTACTGTGTATTGCATACTCGTACACACAGCGGCTCAACACCAACGCCAATCTCGGGGTACCCGGTGGAGGTCTGCCCGGCGATGCCGGAGCGAATGCGACAGACGCACGCGTCCCTGGGCACCCACCAGCACAAACCAACCCACCCACACACACACACACACGTGCACATACACATACCCCACACGCACATACACATACGCAGGCACACACGCATTCTGCGTCTACACACGCACAATCGCACGGGGCAACCAATAGTACACACACATCACGAGCAGCCGGAAGCAGCGCGAGTGAAAGTGCGCCTGATGGGCCGGAGAAAGGGTATATCCAGGGGTTTCAAACACGGGACGAGGCTTGCGCTGGTTCTAGCGACCCCGCGGATGCGATGGACGTTGACGAGTGGGAGGAGGACAGAGGCACAGCAGGAAGTACCTCCAGGGCAGCCGAGACACACGCGGCGAGTGACGCCAATAGTCTTACAGCTAATGCACGGGGAGTTGAATCACGGAGACGGGAAGGAGAACGCCACAGCACCCACCCACCCACACACACACAGCCCGCAGCAGCGCAGCAGGCATCGGACAGTCAGGTACACGGTGAGGGGGTAGCCAGACAGGCACAGGGGTACAGACCACCCACTACACATGGGCATGGGGTGATGCAACGGCTTGCAGTGACACAGATAGAGGACGATGACTCGGATGACGACCAGGACATGGATGAGTGGGAAGACCTGCCAGGGACACCCGTGTCAGCCGAGATGGCAAGTCTCAGGGAACGTATACGGGCGGTACGCGAGGAGCTGGAAGGAGGGACACAGACACAGCCATATACTCAGACTCAGACTCAGACTCAGACTCAGCCTCAGCCACAGACTCAGACTCAGACTCAGAATGTATCAGGCGACAGTGGTGCAAGTACAGCTACCAACCCCACACAGGCCACAGCGCAGCACACAATAGACAGTCAGGTGCCCCGTGATTCATTAGCCAGACAGGCGCGTGACCACGAATCCACCCCACCCCCACCTGCTACACGCGAGACTGAGACGATCACTGGACTCACAGCCATGCAACACAGTCAAGTGGCACAGATAGAGGACGATGACTCAGACGATCAGCCCACGCAGGAGGGGGGGCGTCGTAGGCACGCATACGATTCGCCTGAGATGGTAAGTTTCAGGGCACGCATACAGGCGGCGAGCGAAGAGCTGGACAGACAACACCCACCGACACCGAGACGGCCAGAGACACAGCTACAGGCACGGGCAGAGGCGATACAGACTATGACACGAGCACAACGACAGGCACAAGAACGAAGACAAGCACGTGCACAGGCACAGACGCAGGCGCAGGCAGAGGGGTCAGCTGGTGGGAGCAATGCACGCAGTGCAGAGGACATGGTGGACGCAGAGTACGAGACGGCTGAGCAACGCGCTGCAGAGGAACTGGATAGTGTTCTGAGTCAATTGCGCAACAGAATTCGTCAAGGTTTGTGCGGCTGTATATATATATTTCTATACATATACATATA
>NW_014040537.1:78686-103478 GCF_001186125.1 Sphaeroforma arctica JP610
ATATATATATATATATATATATATATATATATANATATACTATATATATATATATATATATATATATATATATATATATATATATATATATATATATATATATATATATATATATATATATATTTATATATATATATATATTTATATATATATGTATGTATGTATGCATTCAAAATTTATAGTCGATAAACAGGTACTGCCGATCTCGGGCTATGTGTGCAAGGGCTTAGGAGATGCGCACATTCCCGCGTGCTTTCATCCATATAGGCACATGGTGGGATCTTGTTTCGTGTGGGTGCGATCAAAAGTGTTCAGAGACAACAACCAGGAAAGCTTGGCCTACGAATAGGTGCATGCCTCTTACACAGACCTGTGTGATGGGACACTTATTCGGACATCCCTATACAATGACACAGCAGTAAGTCTCCATTATCAATAACCTATAGCAAACCTGATACCCTGTTGTCAACCTAGTTTATACTCTCTCACACACACATACAGGCGCAACAATCAGCGTTCATGGACAACAACCAGGAACTGGTGACTGAAGAGGCGGAGAGTGGTGCTGTGGATGCCTCATCCGGCCAACGATCAGCCATGCCCCCCCAGACATGCATACTCTGCCAGGTATGTGCATGGTTTATATGTTCAGGTGGCACCCACCAGACATGCATACTCTGCCAGGTATATGCATGGTTTATATGTTCAGGTGGCACCCACCAGAAATGCATACTCTGCCATGTATGTGCATGGTTTATATGTTCAGGTGGCACCCACCAGACATGCATACTCTGCCAGGTATGTGCATGCTTTGTATGTTCAGTTGGCCTACACAAGCACACTCTCACACTCCATAGGATTCACCTGTGTGTGGTGTGAAGCGGTGCGGTTGCTTAGGCCTTGATAAAAACGCAACGATGGCGGATCGTGTATTTGGTGACGTACAGATGCGAATAGAATCGCGTGTATCTGCGATTATGCACTTGCCAGAAACCCTTAAAATGCAGATGAAGAACTGTACACACATTCATAAAAGTAAAAGTAATATCGTATACACAAACGCACACACACACCTATATATAGATATATATATATATATATATATATATACATACATACATACATACATACATACATATATATATATATATATATTTATATATATTGTATTATTGTATTATTGTACTATTATATTGTTATAGTATTATATTCAAATATATATTTGCATACCTACATACACGCGTCTGTAGGAGACCTCTGGTGCAATCACGATTGGAGAAGAAAAGCAGGACGAGAAAGAGTACAAAGGGGCCATGGGTCTGTGCGGCAATATCCGATTGTCGGGATTCATTAACAATCGCCTGGTTGCGGTCAATAGCAAGGGTGAGTGGGATAGAATGCGATGTTTGGTACATCTCTAAGCGTCGTAAACTCCGATTGAATTGAGTTGTGGGAAGTCCTGTAGTATCGGTACTGGTGCGGGTCATGTAGACATTTAAAATATACATACTTTGAGTGTGCTTTATCTTCTTTTAGTCGCATATTGTGGTGCGGGTCGTATAGACATTTAACATATAGTACATACTTTGAGTGTTGTTTACCCCCTTTTTGTCGCATATTGTGATGCCGTTTGTGTAGTGTGTACTTTCTGGTCATCGGCTTGCAAGTACAACTGTCTTGCTTATGTTGTGGGTCATGTGGAAGTGGCGGATATGCATCTATTTGATACGTTGAATGATGTCGTAAATCGCAGCGGAAAGAGGCAGAGAAACATCCTTTTGATACACCTCAAGGATTCAGTACATCGGCCAATGTCGTATATTGTGCTGTATCCGCCGTTTCTGGATTTTCTTTTGCCTTGATTACAGTCTACAGGACTGGTAATTGGGAAAAAACGGAATGTAGTACATGTTTTGAGTTTGCAACGGTCGTAAATCCGCATGTCGGTTCGTCCCAGGATAGCTCGGTGGCGCCTGATCATTGGAACAAAGTAATAAACCGCCGGACGTAGTCAGTAAAGAAATTGAGCGGAGTATATTATAGGCGTACAAAGTAGCAACCACTTTAGCAAGGGGTGGTTAAGCCTCTTCATAACCACTTTAGCAAGGGGTGGTTAAGCCTCTTCATTGCCACTTTAGCAAGGGGTGGTTTACCCTCTTCATACGGTCAACATATGAATCGCTCAGTACCCGGACGAGCCCAACATACGCTACAGTGATATGCTCTTCGATTTCTTCCGGTTGAACGGTTAAATCCCCCCCCCTCCTCTCTCTCTCTCTCTCGTCTCCCGCCTTCGATTTGTAATACTGACACACACACACAGCATACACATAGTCATTGTGCACACACACACACACACACATACATATATATATATATATATGCACACACACATATATATGCACACACATACACACACATATATATATATATGCACACACGTACACACACACACATACATACATACACACACACATATATATATATATATATATATATATATATGCACACACAAAAAAAAACACGCTTTCCGTTGACGTCCCTCTTTGCATCTCACCACACAGACACCAACACAATGAAAGGCTACATCGAGCGACAACGCGCCAGTGACGATCCTGCTCTAGCCCAATGGAAGACGGCCATGAAAGCCCAAGAAGAGCTGTTCTCACCCAACGACCAGGGCGGTGAGGCAACCAATGCGGGTATGTGTGTGAAAATATCTATTAATAGATGCGTCTATATATAGGTAGAGGTAGATGTTGTCACACCCAACGACCAGGCCAGGGAAACCACCAACTCGCGTATGTAGGTATAGGAATCTGCGAATAGATGTTTAGGTACATCCGACTCTATAATTATGTATATTACTACGTGTAAATATATCATGCTATAGCGATTATTCACTCACACACGAGCTATTCCACTGACACTACATATATTCCGTGCATCCTGCGTGGCAGTGGGGTGATCTACGCTTGTTGACATCCAACTATATAGAGGCATAGATACATACATACATACATACATACAAACATTCATTCATACATACATACATACATACATACATACATACATACATACATACATACATACATACTATATATATATATATGTGTGTGTGTATGCCTGTATCTGTATGTGTGTGTGTGTACCTGTATGTGTATGTGTACATATATATATACATACATACATTCATACATACATACATACATATATACATTCATTCATTCATTCATACATACATACATACATACATACATACATACATACATACATACATACATACATACATACATACATACTCTATATATATATATATGTGTGTGTGTGTGCCTGTATCTGTATGTGTGTGTGTGTACCTGTATGTGTATGTGTATGTGTATGTGTACATATACAATACACAAACATAAAAAATCACGCGGAGGTATACATACATGTACCGCACACGTCCATACCTCGACAACCACACACAATACAACAACCTCACACCATTCACATACCCCCCCTACACAGACTCCATATTGCTGAGTGGTGGTGGTGTGATCACTTCCTGTGGACACGCCATGCACCATGACTGTCACGGCCGCTACTTAGCGTCTCTCACCAACTCGAGGTCTCTCTATGAGGCGCGCGTGTCTCCGCATTTAGCCGACGCGAGCAAGGGCGAGTTTTTGTGCCCGTTGTGCAAGAAAGCGAACAACACCCTCCTGCCGTATGTGTGGCAGCCGTATGTGCATGGTATGTGATACTTCACACGTGTGTGTGTGTGTGTATCTGAGTCTGTGTCTAAGTCTGAGTCTGTCTCTGTCTCTATCTCTGTGTGTGTGGTGTGGTGTGTGTGTGTGTGTGTGCGTGGTGTGGTGTGGTGTGTGTGTGTGTGCGTGCGTGAGTGAGTGGGTATATGTATGTAAGTATATAAATCAACCATCCTGCTAAGTGTCTGGTTTAGGGTTTTAGTGTCTGGTTCCCCTTCATAGTTTTTTAAGGCTGTATAAGAACCCCATGCCATGTGTTGCAATGGCCATGAATGCACCATTCTCAACCATGTGCTCGTGGATGTATATGAGGGTGTGAAAACGAGCTTGTGGGTCTCTGCTTATGTCTATATGTGCGTGTCTGTGTACTTCCGCCAGTAAAAGTTAGGGGCATGCTGTTCATCTCCAAGTGATGTTATTTCGAGTACCTCTCCGTATCCTTCATGAATAATTCTATGTAGGGGTTCTTTATTTTCTATTTAGGGGTCTTTATTGTCTATGTAGGGGTCTTTATTTCTATGTAGGGGTCTTTACTTCTATGTAGGGGTCTTTATCTCCTATGTAATCTTTAAGGCTTGGTGGTTATGCGCTTTATGGTATTGTCGTTGTTGATATACTTCGTGAATGCGTGTTCATCTTGCGTGCGCTCGGTTACGGAATGTCAGGACCGTCTGCTGCCCTGGATTTTAGGGTTTTAAGGGTTTCCAAACCCTTGTGCACTCACTGCATGCACATGCGAACAGATTGACAGCTCTGCTATGTAGATGCCTGCGTCAAGGTGTTGTTCTATTTGCATATAACATATTCCATCTATTCTGTGAAAGCCCCCTCTGGGTCCGTAACCTGGCCTTCAGAATGAGACTATATCCATCTCATACCTACCTCGATGGTTGACCTCAGAATGAGACTATACTCATCTCATACCTACCTCCATGGTTGACCTCGGAATGAGACTATACTCATCTCATACCTACCTCCATGGTTGACCTCAGCATGAGACTATACTCATCTCATACCTACCTCCACAGTTGACCTCAGAATGAGACTATACTCATCTCATACCTACCTCCATGGTTGACGTTGTACGTATAATAATGGTCGTACAATCCGTTTCTTGTCCAAAAAAAACAGACAACGCAGACTCGGCCGCCGACACCAAAGTGTCCGCGGATATGAAACACAACATCTACCTAGACAACGACGACGCCTTCATGGACGATGAATTCATCAAGCTCATCCGGTCCCTCCAGGACCCTCTGAAACGAAACGATCTCCTGGAAACCGATTTTGCCGCAGATAAAACCGTTGCTATGGCAACGAGTGGCTCGGCAGCGGCTGGAGGGACTACGGCCGTCACGGACGCGTCGCCCCTCTCCAGGAATATATCGAGTGCTGCCGGCATCTTCGGCGGCCTAGGTACATTACATAGGCGGTGCTTGAATGTTACAACTTAACCTTTTTTTTTTTTGCCTTTTTCATTCGGATTTTGGGATTCTGAATTGGAAATGGATTTTGTGTTAGTGGGCTATAATACTCCATCACGCTTATGCAAAGTTGCAAGCGTTCAATGATGTATAGGTATATGTATATTGTAATCACTATGACTTTCAGATACATACACATTCATTTTATCTCGTATATAACATTCCTCGCCCAAACATCCCTATTTATAATATTATATATCTATTTATCTATGTATCTATATATCTATGTATCTATGTATCTATGTATCTATTTTTGTATTTTATATGTATCTATGTATATATATACATAGATACATGGATAAATGGATACATAGATACATAGATAGATGTATACGTATATCCATATTTACATACTTACACATATACATATACATATATATATATATAAGCATGTATAATCGCTTGAAAGCACAGACTACACACGTACGGATCCATCTATTACCCGCCCACCCAGGCGTTTCTTGGCTTTTCCAATGCGCACGATCTCTCATCTGCTGACTATTAAATACTCGCCCACGCATATATCTCCCTTTCCACACTTATAGCAATCTCTAAACCCTACAACCGCAATCACAGGAATCTGGGGTATGAACGCACCAGAGCGAGACAACCGGTTTGTGGTGCGAAGGGAAGACCCAGCCACCGCAACCACAGCCGCTCAGCGGAACACGAGCTCTAGAGTAACACGTGTGGGTAAGTGCATGCGAATTGGGTATAAACGTGAAGCGGAAATGCATAAACGTATGAATGTATGTGTATACGTATATATAAATGTATACATGTACATACACACATAGATAGATGTGCTTATATACACATACAAACGACATATACAAACACATTGAGATACATGAACTTATATACACATAAAACCGACAGCGCATATACCTATACATAGACATAGACAATCACATACACATACCCATACCACCCCACTCACATCATATACCTATACATATACATACACACGCACATACCCATACCGCCCCACTCACATCGCATTTGCATCATCTTAGCAGCGACAGTCCGAGAACCCAACGCGTCTGAAAGGGAAGAGCACAACACCAGTTGGAAAGCCTTCGTCAACATGTGGCTGCCCAAGCCCAACATGTTCTACTCGTTTGGGGTGGCTTGTGACGGCATCTCAAAGGTACACCCGTGACGATATAAGCATAACCATCGCGTGCAATACTTGCCTGCTGTTCGGTATATACTAGAGTGTGTTAGTTGCACGAGTATATACATATGTACATGTTGTTTGCCTGGGTATTGTTTCTCCTGTGTACGGTATGTGCATAAGTTTGTGTGGTATGTAGCGTCCGTGTGCTGTACGTGTGTGGTCGAAAGATTGAATGGGTCAGTCTGTGTGTCTTCAGGCTTGTTCTAGGCGCTGGTACGGGTGACACACCGCAGTGATGCCTTCCTCGCTCGCTTTCCCATTATATTGGGCTGTACATATACACAAGGGTACGTCTCAACACCCCAACTGCTCCTATTCATTACTCGTCTGTACAACTAATGCGTATCATATGATGCCGTCTACACTAACCACCCCCTGTGTCATGCAGTCTACACTAACCACCCCCTGTGTCACCGTCTCTCACACAAGGCCCGCGCACACTCACCCGGCACTCATCCTGGCCCATTCACTACCCCACACACACGTACACGTACGCACAGCAGCGATATCCAATGCCATCTGTGCTTCAAACACATGCACATACATATGCACAGGCACATGCACATACGCATACGCATACACGTACACGTACATATATACATATACACGTACACATACATATACACGTACGCATACATATACACATACACGTACACTTACACATACACATATACACTTACACATACACATACATATACACGTACACATGCACATACACATACACATAATCTGTTGTCGCAAGTTCATCTTACACACACTCTAGCTTAAGTTGCATTCTCCTTTTATACACTTTCTTAACATTCTTATTCGGCCTGTTTCTCCCCATATGCACACACCCACACACACAAGTTTCTTCATCGCCTTAGGCTCACACACATATAGCTTCTATAAACATAACTCTCTCACACAGTGTCTCCAAATAAACACGTTCACGAACCCAGCTTCTCTACCAACCTAGCCCTCACCCTCTCTCTCTCTCACTCACTCACTCACTCACTCAATCACTCACTCACTCAATCACTCACTCACTCAATTACTCACTCAATTACTCACTCACTCACTCACTCAACACAGAGCCTGAAGCGCGAGATCACCCAACGCTCCGTCAATCGCGTCGTGCGCACATTTGACTCCATGGTGGATGTGCTACAGTACACAATCCGTACCACTGTGGCATCGGCCGAGGCATTGAGTGCTGCTGAGGTAGGGCGTCCTGACTCTTGTCTGTATATCATATATATCTTGTGTGCGTGCGATGTATTTGTATGTGTATACGTATGTGTGTGTATGGGTCTTGCATGCGTGTGACATGTATGTGGATGTGGATATGGACGTGTGTGGGTGTGGGTGTCTGTGTGTGTATATGAATATCCATATCTGTCCATATATATATATATCTGTTTCTATTATGTATTTGCATATGTAATATATCTATACCTAAATCTATCTACCTGTATATTTTTAATTTTTCCATCTATCTACCGATATGTCCATATGTCCATATATCTGTATATATATATATATATTATTGTTATTGTTATATATTATTATATTATTATTATTATATATATATATATATTATTATTGTTATATATTATTATTGTTATATAGATATATATATATATAGTTAGTATTATATATATATTATTAATGTCATGAATATATATATATATTTATATATATAATATATATATTATTATATATTATTATATATTATTATATATATATACCTCGATTGCGGATGTTTTTGCTTGTCTCTCCCTGCATATCCACAACCTTACACACACACGTCTCATATGCCGATCCTCGCACCAAAACACACATACCTACACATCAAATCGCATGCCAGTTTCCCCCATACGTATTGACATACATTCACAAACACACCCATTGATCATACACATCCATTGACCTCTTGCCTGTTCTACCAGGGCACCGTTAACGAGGACTTTTTGAGTTCTTCGCTCACCTCACGTCAGGAGACGT
The DNA here is from genome assembly GCF_001186125.1 of Sphaeroforma arctica JP610. Taxonomy (NCBI): domain Eukaryota; class Ichthyosporea; order Ichthyophonida; genus Sphaeroforma; species Sphaeroforma arctica. The sequence goes on from NW_014040537.1 coordinate 87,092, forward strand.
GTCTGCGGGGGTTGTGCCATGTGCTGAATCTGCTGAGGCACAAACTACCCGTCGACACACTCTTCAGAGATATAGCCGTGCTCAACATCGCCACGCTGGTTGCCATGGGAACGGAGCCTTCCCCCGGGCGTGTGCACGGACAGCAGATGCACGCACGGAGATTGCTGCATCTGGATCCCTTCAGTGTATTGACACAGACCTTGTACACTCTAATACCCAATCAAATGAGTATGTGGTTGTGTGTGGGTAACTGATAGGAATGCGTGGATGTCTTAATAGATGGATGTTTTATTAGATCTTGTACACCCTTCTATCCAACCAAATGAGTATTGTGGCTGTGTGTAGGTAACTGATAGGAATGCGGTGGATGTCTTAATAGATGGATGATGTTTTTTTAGATCTTGTACACCCTACAACCAACCAAATGAGTATGTGGCTGTGTGTAGGTAACTGATAGGAATGCGTGGATGTCTTAATAGACCTTGTACACCCTACTACCCAATTGTGTGTAGGCAACTGGTAGGAATGCGTGGATGTCTTAATAGACCTTGCACACCCTACTACCCAACCAAATGAGTATGTGGCGGTGTGTAGGTAATTGATAGGAATGCTTGGATGTTGATCTGATACCAAATCGAGATAGCCTGTGTAGGGGGGGGGTCTACGATATAAGATTTGGGGATGTGTAAGGCTTGGTACATGCGGTAGCTTTCCTATATATGCCATTGGTTACTACCACTAGTAGTCTTGGATATGTATAGGTAGTTGCACTTACATCGCTGTTGTGTATGCTCATGTTAACTGTTGTATCCTCGCCCCAAGCCCCTTGGGTGTTATTGGAGCATCCGGTGCACACACAGTATGTTCGCGTGCCGTGGTTAGTCACAGCAGGCTTTATCACTGTTGCTGTTGAGGGACGCTGTATAGGTGTTAGAGCTTACACCACACACATATACACACACACACACATACATACGCTCTCTCACACTCACATTCACCCAAGCAAGCCTGTACTTAAAGTTCTGTACGTAGCCAGTTGTGTGCACACCAGTGCGTCCGTACACAGCACACCCATTAACAAATAAATATCACAGCACACCCATCCCCAACCCCACCTGCAGAGTCCAAGAAGTCGGCACAGCACCTACTAGAAGTTCTGTACCTAGCCACGTGCGTCCAGACTTGTGTGGCCATACACTACACTTTCAACCATGGCGGTCGCGCAGCGCGCGCACTGGAGCGTGCTATGGAGACTGCTCACCTGGAGTGTGTAAGCGCAAGTGGATCTGATGGTATGTGGCGGACATGACGTACATATTGTATTTCGTTGCGTGGACGTGTGTGTGTGTGTGTGTTTGTTGTGTGTATGTGTTTGTGTATGTGTATGTATATGCATACGTATATGTATATGTATATTTCGATGTAAGTGTATATGTATATTTATATGTACATGTATATTTGTGTGTATGTGTATGTTGTTTGCATGTATGTATATGTGTGTGTGGCTGTGTGTATGTGTATGTATGTACATATGTATGTACATGTGTATGTATGTATGTACGTATGTACATATGTATGTATGTATATATGTATGTATGTATGTATGTATGTATGTATGTTTGTATGTTTGTATGTATGTACATATGTATGTATGTATATATATATATTTATATATTTATGTATATATATGTGTGTATGTGTATGTGTGTGTGTGTATGTATGTATGTATGTATATACGACACACGAGACACACACGTGAATAGGACTATCTGTGCCGCCTGTGTATATTCCGTCGTATGTAACGACGTAGACTTTCGTGGAACACGCACACACAATACATTGGTGCCCGTCGGGCACTTAGCCGACTGTGTTCTTTCTCTCGTGTGATTTATAAATAGATGCTCCGTCCATTGGCTGTCTCCGACCCCGCCATGTCTGCCCATTCTCTCGTGTGATCTATAAATAGCCGCTAAATTCATTGGTTTATAATTTCGTCATCTCTGCTCGCTCTCGCGGGTTCTATCAATAGATACTACTACACCCCTCATCAGAGTCTAGCACCATCCAACACACTCTCTAACCGGGTTTTTGTGTGTTCTATTTATAGATGCTACATCCAGTGAATGCATAGAGGGGCTGTATCGTCTGGTAGACGAGAGCGTCCACCGCTGCTCGCCCCTGACCTCAACGAAGCCCTACACGCCATCGGCCGTTGTCATGGCAACCAACATGCAGCACTTAGCAGCATACGCACGCAAGGCGTCTCTGGGCTACCTGCAGTGCACAACCGTGCTGGTCCACGTGTTTATCGACCCCACACGGGCGAGTCCTCCTTTATTGTCCGCTAACACCAAAGGGCCGGCATTGGACGCCGACGTAGACATGGATGGGGATGCGATGAGCGCGTCCACAGCCGTGCTGGATGAGACCAGCACTGCGTGGGTGCGCGAGTGTGTGAGCATAGAGGCCTATCTGGGCATCCGCGGGTTACGCAGGCGTGTGCAACGCGAACTGGCCACCCACACATACGAAAGCACAGACAGCACACAGCGACACCACGAGAGCACCACCGGACTCGTGTACGCGCCCCTGGTCGACTGCTGGTGTGACTCTGTGTACAAGGACCGGCTGCTGTTGGCACCCAAAGCTCCCGACACAACCGTGGACGCTCAGTCCGTGCAAGGGCCAGGCGCTTCGCCAGAGATGGTGTACAGGTTCATAGACCAGTCTCCACCGGACAGGACCTATACAGCACTCGCCAGCGGTCTGGGGTGTGCGACACAAGGCAGCGGTAGCAGACCTGCACTCGCTCACACGATAGTCCCTCCCAGCACGGGCGAGGGTCGGGCTGCACCTGAGCCTGGTAGACTCACCGCAACACCCGCTCGCTCACAGCCCACCACAACATCCACACCCACACCCTCGTCCTCGGCCACAGCTACCAGCACAGACGAACGGACCGGGTTCTGGGACCCCAAGCGCGCGCTACTGCCGGTGCGGGTGAAGCAGCTGATCCCGTTGCCAGCCGACTTCAACGATCTTTTCCACGACGCGACCAATGTGAAGTGTGCCCAGTGCAACCAGACCCCTGTAGACCCCGCCTTATGCCTCTCGTGTGGGGTCTATGTGTGCGCCAAGAGTGCGTGCTGCACCGTGGGTGGTGTGGGAGAGTGCAACGCACACGCCAGGAGATGTGGGGCGGGTGTGGGCGTGTTCTTTGTGCTGAAAAAGTGCATGGTGTTGCTCCTAGCGTCGGGCCGGGGCTGTCCGTATCCGTCGATGTACCTGGACTCGCACGGAGAGAGGGATTTCGGGCTGCGGTGAGTGTGTTTAAATGTGGGGTGAATCGTCTACATGCCTGTGTATGAGTGTGTACTCCGCGTGTAGAGACGTAGAATTGTGAGTGTTGTATGCTTGTGAATTTATATATGTATATATAATATACACACACACACATATATATATATATATATATATATATATATGTGTGTGTGTGTGTGTATATTATATATATATATATATATATATGTGTGTGTGTGTGTGTGTGTTATATATATATGGGACTATATATTATATATGCGTTTCCGTTTGTGTTCATGCAGTGTTATATATTTAAAGTATGTTATGGTTGTATTTCAGTTCCAAATCTAGAGCATCCCATGTTTCATCGACGTCGGTACTAACACCTGTCCTATCCCTGCCCAGGCGTGGACATCCCCTTCACCTCAACACGTTCTTATACGCCGCCCTAGAACGGCTGTGGCTGAGTTTGAGTATCAAAGACGAGATCATACGCCACAACGATGCCACTGCAGCATATCATCTGAGAAGCTGGCTCGACTATTAGCTGATTCATAAAGGCGAAATAAATGGATATAAATGGTAATTCGACTGTTTTTATAACCAGTAAGTCTGAGATACCCGACTCTCAAATAGTCTAATACCCGGCCAGTACGGTCCATACCAGTGTGCTATCAAAACTATATGGCGAGTGTAAGAAATTGCAGCTTTGTCTAGTGAACCGATATATATCCCTGAATGGTTAATGGTTGATACCAAGTGAGTATACGTAGATGTGTCTACTTAACTGATATATATCCTTGAATGCTTCTTTTCAAAACTGTCTTACTACAAAAACAAATACTTTACAGCGCTTTATCAGGCCGGGGTGTAGTGCCCTGAATATACATAGTTCGCATGAGATCTGATTTTATCTGCGTCTGATCTGATCTGACCTCAAACACAATGTGCAAATACTTCTTAGACAAAGCTGATGTGAACCGATGAGCGTTTTCATCTATGGTGTTTACGAGGTGTCGGAGGTGTTGTTTCGGGACGGCAATGTCACCTCACGTCTGCTCGGTGTCACCAACAGAGCTTTGTGAGTTGCCTGCACGAGCCATCTACTAGACCTGAAGGTTTGGGTTGTGCTCCGTTTGATATAAATATTTATTGAATACACTCTAAATCTACATATAGAGTATGTTTCAACAAGAACGCGACTAAAAGATTTGATTGAACACTATACCAGCTTGGAGCCTTCCTAATATGGAAAAAAAATTAAAATCGCATCCGCCGTTTTCAAAGTACAAGTTTAATAATTGAACGCAGAAACTAGCAAAGCACTAAACTTATGTATCATCTTTTTAATTATACACGTCATGTCATTGACCAAGTGTCGCACAGCCGCAGCTGCCCGATACATCGCATACTGCGCGCGTGTTTCAATTTCCTCCAGTTGTTCTTGTTGTTGTTGCTGCATGTATTCTTTCCTCAATCGCATTTGATGTCTTCTGAGTGCGGCTGCTCGCTCGTGAGCCATCATTTTCTCCGCAGCCGTCTGCTTGCGATGTTGCTCATATTCCGCGCGCTTCATGGCTTCTACTTGTTCAGCTCTGACAGCCTGTAATTCTTTCCTTGCTTGTTCCTCAGCTTCCATTGCCCTGCGTTCAACAAAAGCAGCCCACTTTCGACCCATCTCCTCTCCAATGTGTGCCCAGTATGCGCCAACATCTTTCACTGCCTGTGTTTTCTTTGTCGCCAATGGTCGATCTGTGAACACTTGTGTGTGCGTAGACGCTCTTTGTTGTCCTTCCATCTCACCCATATGTACCATCTCTTCGCCGAAATGCTGCCAGAATTTCCCAACGTCCTCTCCAATAGCACTTGGCTTCTGGCTGCGCAAAGGCATGGCCACAGCGGTGGTCACTGCGACGCAGGATAACAATAGTTTATAGATATGCATTTTACTGTACTGAATCGCGTTTTTGTTTTGAGGACTCTCTCCGGGTGTAAAATATGTATGTATGCTCTGCACAAGCAATAAAGCTTCCTCTCGCACTCTTTTCAAGCCAAAATTAAAATTGCTTTGGAAATGAGAAATGCTCGAGATATCCAAACTATACGAATGTCGAATTTGGCAAGTAATATTAGGTAAATCAGATATGACCCATCAGAGGCCCCAAGAATCAGAATAGTCATTTCTAGTTTTCTACGTCAAATATGTTCACAGTTCAAACAGAAGGTTCGCACCTGCCCGGGAAATTGGTCAGTGGACTCAATGAGATTGTGGAGTTCAAAGATTTCCTAAGAGGTCTGAGCCCTGAGGCATAGCGGCATACAAAATTACATAAATAATTAAATACTACTCAAAAAATCACAGCAGATTTTGCAAAACGAAAAGAAAAAAACTACTAAAAAAAAATGACGGCAAGTACCGGTCAAGTGCTCTGGAGTTTTTTTAGGAATAATCCGAACGCAAGGCCTACTACTCTCTCTCTCTCTCTGTCAGTGTCAGCTCTACTCTCTCACTCTCTACAGTTACTGTAGAGAGAGACTTCTATAGTGAGTACTGACTTCCTGAGTGAGACTGAGTAGTCCTACAACTTCTACAAGCCGGTCCGAAAATCGAAAATCAGACCCTGTATATTTATTTAGCTAGGACAGCAAGGATCAGTGTGAGACATCACCCTGGCGCCTGGTGACCTGGTCTCACCCTCTCAATTCTGTTCTCAGTTCTCACTCTCAGTATAAAAAATATATATATAAAAACAAATACACACCCCAAAGAAGCCCCAGCCCGCCCCAGAGAGAGACGATAGAAACATACATAGAGGCATAAATATCGGTATTTATAAATAGACTTCAAGTTTCAACTCTACAAAAATTAAAAAAAATATCAGCTGATTTTGTAGGTTACAGCTATTACCGGGTCACCAATGAAGGTCCAATGTAAGCGTAGTAAAACCACACGGAGCTTGAATTGGACAACATAAACCAAACATAAATTATAAATGGGTTTTTCCAAAATATGGTTTTTTTCCCCTGTTCATGAGTTAGTCATGACAGAAATAATTCTTAGTATAAATGCCTTGAGCAGGCACTGCAATAAAGCACTTATTCTAAGCTCTTATAATTGACAGTCTAACACAGTCACTTTAGTTTTTTTATTTGAGAAAATACATTTTTACCTCTCACACGACCACACCTGACACGGCGTCCAGTACATTATTTTATTTTATTTTTAAAATACTAGATTTATGTATTTACAGTTTTTAACGTTTTGCACAATTTTCCATTTGAGATTTACATCTATTTCTTACCGAAATGGTTATCGACGGACGGAGGGTCATTTTTGCGCTGTATGGCGTTACAAGGCTATGTATGCACCCTATAAATTTACGTAGGAAAATATAAAAGTTGAACGTTTTATGAACCCATTATTTTTAAAGGGGAAGGCTTGAGGACTTGAGGGGACTCGGGAAGGCACTCAGGCACCCACACGGTCCCAGACTCCCGCAGTCCCACTCTCAGACTCCCTCTAAAGACTGCCATATGGCCGCAGTTGTTGTTGCAGATGAGGACTTGAGGCTTGGACCTTAAAAGTCCGGGTTTCTGGGGGAGACCGCGTAAAACTGTGGACTGTGGACTGTGGACTGTGGACTGTGGACTGTGGACTGTGGACTGTGGACTGTGGACTGTGGACTGTGGACTGTGGACTGTGGACTGTGGACTGTGGACTGTCGACTGTAAACTGTGGACTGGGATGCGGAGCTGCCACCACTCCCACCAGCATTGCAGCACGACACTAACGGCAGCTGCAATGCTGCCCGTGAGGGCTGAGGGCCTGAGGCTGTGCACCCAGCCACCACCGCAGTGCAGTTCAGCCCTGCGCATTATATTTTTGGGGAATCGAGTTTTGAAATTGCACGAGTTTTGACATCGATGTTTTTTTTTACTTGGCTCGAGTTCAAACCGGAGTAAATAAGTTTTCACAAGTAAACCCTAAAACCAAAAAAAAAAACTGTGGTGTCAACACTCAACACGAGCGTAATTTATATAAGTGTAGACACTATAGAGACTGTAGACTGTAGACTGTAGAGTGGAGTGTGTAGACTCAGTACACAAACCGCATTTTTATCCTATAGCCTATATAGTATATACCTATTTTGGATTTGGTTTCATTTCCAGCCAATGAAATAGATGAAAATTTTGTTTATCCCACTCATAGTGCTCAGTCTTTTTATAAAGATCCTATGTACTCGAACTAAAGTACCTTGAGTAGTTGAGCTCTCACACATGGAAATGACATCTGGTGAGTCAATCAAAAAATGTTTGTGCCTGCCCTGACTGATGTGACATTTCAAAATATAAAAATCGTTCTACTATGTAGGAAAAAACAAAGAACTGTCTCGCAGGAGACAAATTCTGTAGCAAAAAAATATATATAGCAAATATATATATATATATATTTATATTTATTGTGTAGTTTACGACACTAAGAATGAAAATAGTAGTTAATATATATGATGTGAAATGTAAAAATACAAATAAGAAAGAATCTAGACCGAACCAAATTTTACGCGACCGACCTACTTTGAATTTGAATTTAGTTCTACCTTCACAAAGAGCGCTGCGAGAAAATGGCATGCCTGTGCCACTCCCTTATGTGTGTGTCTTCTTTCCTGGTCATTTGGTCAAACGAAAATTAATGCCGCTATGTCACTCATGTACACATGAGTCACCGTTCTCACTAATTTGTCGTACTAACCACAATCATGCACAATTTGATATATACCTACAATGCAGCTTCTTGTATGCTTTGAGCTAGGCAACTTCTTACGCCTGGTGAAACAGTTTGGTGCTCCTTATATCAAAAATCTTGTCGGAAGGAATAGTATGACAAGCTTGTCAAACACCTTTGAAGGCAAATGTCAATAGAAGTTATATTTACTTCATGCACAATCTAAACCCTAAAACATCAAAATATTGCACCAAAATTCAACATGCGACGACAGACGCGAGACTGTTGATAGATCGAATTGATCGCGATCCCCACGAAGGAAGCACTGCTTGTTGACTATAAAAAGCAAATCGGCCGTAGCATTGCTTCTAAATGCTTGTTATAGTTTTGATGTTTGATGCAAGTGATCCACATTAAGTTTTGATATTTGATACAAGTCATTATCATTAACTACTCCAAGATGTGTTTAATAGACGCTTGGAGAGATTGACAATATGTGCACGCGAGCCATGGACTGTAGAAATCATTTGTATTGTATGAAATACTGTATTATGCTCTTTCAAATTTGAACTACTCTATCGTGCTGAGAACCCTCGTGGCAATCTGTGCTTATTGTGGGACCGGTCGCAACTACATTATTCCAGTTGTTAATGTCTAGACTGCGATGCGCTCACATCGTTGTCTGTTCGAACCTTATTGCGCCTGCAATAACGGTTGAAGAATCTTAGAGATGAATTTATTACGGATTGTCAATCACGCTAATGAGAACGTTCTCTCCAAATCAGAAAGAGCGAGCTCGTTAAAATGTGAGAAATCTCCGACTGGCGACAGAAGATTCTGGCCTATACTTGGTTCCAGTTCCAGGTCAAATGCGTCGAAGCTCCACCCAAAAGAACTGAGAGAAGGAGTCGTCGAGTTCCGGGATAACATGGAAGATTGTGTGTCCATTCGCTCTAAGGTATAATTCGTGCCTGTGTTCGGATTGAGTAGTGCTAGGTGCTGTGTGGGTGACTCAGGAAGACTAGTCGAAACAGGCGAATACATGCGTGTATCTAGCAAACCGCTCGCCTTTGGTACAGAATCAAGCAGTCTCAGATTTCCCAACGTAGAAGCTACAGCCAAATCCGAGTCGGGTATCAGCGCAGGAAAAGCATTTGATCTTTCAGTTGGAGAATCCGTTGATATCGTCGGTAATAAATCGAATTCAGGAAGGATTTGTGTTGGTTGGTTCAGATTATCAGGCACCAGACCCTTGAGTAATATATCGGAAAACGCAGTCTGACAGCGCTTGAAATCATAGTAAGGGGTTCTGGGTGTGTGTAAGGGTAGAAAGTTTGACTGTGTAGGTAAGATAGGTAGGCTCGATTGTACTTGGCCAATGGGTGCAACAGGTCGTACGTGTTGTACACGAGGCAGAGTGGTCGTCATTTTAGGACTCATCTGCTGTCTCGTAATTGATATTTTACGCACAGAGTGTAATGAAGGCTCACTCCTGGATCTCTTCGCTCCTACCTTCGCATTTGTATCTGCATCTTTGGATCTTCTCTTAGTGCTGCTTTTAGAAACAAAATCGGCTTGCTTCGCATAGTGCCACTTACGGTAGACAGTGTTGGCTTGTGTAGATGTCATTTTGTTTCTCAATTATATGAAAGAGATGATACGATGCCTGTCAGTAATATCGCTTAATTGTATTCAGCGAGAACAGTGATCGTATGGAAAACTTTATCGTATAGAAGTTATGCTCAATTCGGATGCGGCGTTGACCTATTTAAAGTTCCTGTCACGAAAATCCTGACCGGCTATGTGATGTTCAACTCTTGTAAAATTATGTGGATAGGTTGTTTTCCGTTATGCAATTTTATGCTCTCTGACAATTCGGCAGTTGGCCTGGGCCCCAGGCCTGGCTGGCCCCTGGGCACTTCGCAAGTTCACAGTCTCATCAGATGATCAGTGTAACAATTTTTATTTTGTTGGTTTTCTATATTTTTAAATTTTGTTCTTTGTTTGTTTTTGTTTTGTTCTGATCTGAATTTTTGGAGAAAAAAAACAAAAAAGAAACACAACTGTATAATTTAGAGGGCTATGGGCGCCTAATCGCCTATGGCACAACCCAAAACAAAAAAATCTCTCATATTATTAAATTTGACGTCGAGCTTTTGTTCTTCTCCAGATCGAAACTAAATATATATTTACGTCACTACTCATTATATACGAGTGGATTCTGTGGACTCTGTTGTGGACTTTGTTGTGGACTCTGTTGTGGACCTGTAGACTCTGAGGACTCTCGCGTGGATTCTGCGGGCAGTATTGAGTTTATAAACCCTACACCCCACGAACCCTCTCTCTCTCTCTCTTTCTCTAGTAGTCCCTACTCCCTACGAACTTCAGCCGAAGAAGGTTGACACAAACAACTTGTCCAGTTATCCGTGTGACCTGTACTCGGCTGTGACTTGTGACTTGTGACTTGTAAGATTGTGTACCTTTTTTTTTTTAAACAAACAACATTGAGTAATTACTAGTATTTAGACATTGATGAGTAATTAACCATTGAGAGTGATGATTTCAGTCATATTTATTACTTTTGTTTTTAAAAACAATAAAATACTTCTCTCTTTTTAATTAAAATTTTTTAGTTTGTCATTCTTTTAAAAATTGTAAAATAAATAAAAATAATAAACAAAACAAAAAATAAATGTCACTAACGCAAAAATGTTACAACTTCACATTTGTTTTTAAAAAATATGTATTCACTACAGTTGTGATGTAAATAAATTTATTCTCTGTATATTCATAAATCTTTTTTTTAAACAATTCAAAAAACTGTTGTATCTTTTAAAGAAAATACATACATACATACAGTCAGTCATACATACACATGTTTTCTATTCATATTTGTTTTAAACAAAATAATAGAAAACAACAAGTCAACAACACACGAATAATTTTTTAAAAATGTATGTGTTATTTACATATTTACCTACGGCCCTCAAACCTCAGGGGTCAGGGCCTCATATTTATCTATGTAAATACCTTTTTTTTTAAAGTCTCATAGTGACATATACTTTTTCTTTTTGATATTTTTTAAAATAATACCCCTAAAAACTTGTTCACAGGCCACACTGGCTAAGCTCATTACGTTATGGTGGTATGGAATAGAAGTTGAATGTAAACGCATATTTGAATGCGTTCAGCAAATGCGAGTTCAGTAATCAGAAGAACCTAAATACCTGTTATTTTATAGGACTGGTTTGTATGGGGAAAAAAAGTTAAACACAAAATGTTTAGACTCGCAAGGTTAGGGCCACAGCCCATTCACTAATCACTGCTAATTGACTGTTTACTCATCCTGTGCAACACCTGTTATTCATCATTGGAATAAAAGCAAGAGTTGTTAATTTGCTTCTTTGTGCTTTGTCAAAAGACCTCACATAGCCTTCTGAAATAGAAGGCTATGGACCTCAAAAGAAATTGTATTTCAAATAAAAATAGCATGTATAGTTGTGGTAGGCAGATAGAGTAAAGACAAAAAAGCCAAGTTCGAGACGAGGCGCGAAATCGAAGCCAGGCATAGTTTTTAGGGGGGATTATATAATAATTATATTTTACAACAACAACAAAACTCTATTCTTGTCAAATCCGATTAGCCGACAGGTGAGAGCCGAGCCCCGGGGGCCGAGGCCCTGCTACTAGTAGAGTAGCAGTAGGGACAAAGGGCCGGGCCCCGAGTGACCGAGTCCCGAATCCCGCGAGTGACCCAGTCCCGAGTCCCGCGAGTGACCCAGTCCCGAGTTCCGATACTCCCGAATCCCGAAACTTTGAGTCATTTTGATTTTCTTTTCTGTTTCAGTCCGCTGAATTTAGAACAGTTTGCGCCACTCGTAAGTCGTAAGATGAGAGCAGCCAGCAATCAGTATGTAATTGTATGTATTTCGAATGTAAGCCGTAGCGTACATCGCCCGTAGGGTCTGCAGTCTGCACCCATTCAATCTCAATCAGGGCAATTCAAATCCAATCCATAACTTTTATGTTTGTTTTTTTAATTATATAAACAATCAAAAAAAATCTAATATTAAAAATATATACATAAATAAATACATATACATTTATATTGAATTAACCATAGCCTTTTTAAAAATAGTTTTTCTTTTCTTTTAAACAAAATTGACGCTTCACAAGTTCAGTCCGATATAATACCATAGCCTTCTAAAATTCAGATTGAAGGCTATGTATGTAAAAAATTAAAAATTAACACTCATAGAGCTTTTTATTTATATTTTTCTCTTTATTTGTTCTTGTTGTTTCTACAAAATCAAAAACAAAAACAAAAGAGAAAGCAAAACAAAAAAGGAGGCGATGTTATCACAGTTTATTTCCAATTTTCTTTATTTATTTTTTAACATTTGTATATGTACGTACAACATATTGTTGAGGTTAGCTCCAGTGCTCCAGGCCCAAGCTCCAGTCCTCCATTCCTCCAGTCCAGAGTCTTGACTCTCGTGTCTCGAGTCTCGACTCTCGACTCACTCGAGTCCTAATCTCAAGACGATTTTAAACGTTAAACGTTAGACGTTCATCGAGTTTTTTTTTGCGTTGAAACGCTCCCATGTACATACTGATTTTGGCCCAAACAAAATCCCTAAACCCTAAAGCTATTAGTTAACGAGTATCAAAATACCAGGACATAATTACTCCGTACTTGCCCTGGAATTTGTCTCCACTAAAATATACTTGACCCAAAATGGAACTAAACGTTCGATTCTTCATCTATTAACGTAAACGCTATGAGGTTAAGTCTGCTCACTTTCAGGACTTCAGAAGTTCTAAAGTTCAAATATGTAAATTGTAAACATCCCCGGGGTTTTGTTGTAAAAAAGCAAAACAACCTTTTTTTACTCTCATGACTCATGAGGCCTGAGCCCTGAGGGCACTTATTTTAAAGTGTTAGGGGATTCAGTTACTTTTGTAGTCGACACTTGACAGTATTGACATTTGTCAGTAGATACCTTGAATTTCAGCCTCCAGGTTTTGAACAAGCGACTCTGGCCACTGGCCAGTGGCCAGTGGGTAGTAGCTGAGTGGCCACTCTACTCTAGAGAGAGTAGGCCCACTTCCCACAATGACCACACACGAGTGTAGTAGTTTTATACGCGGCTACAAACAGCCTAAAGTTCCTCTCTACTCTTATCTCTCTTATTTTACGTGAGGCGTGAGCCCATAGGGCATAGGCTTGGAGGAGAGCTGAGGACTCTCGTAAGTTGTGAAGTCGTGAGCCCATATGCTGAAGGCGCCTGTAGCGGACGACAGCTTGACAAGTGACAACAGGTTAAAAACACACTCACACACGAGAAAAAGTAAGACTCCAGAAACTGAAGAAACTCAAGAGACTGAGAGAGAGACAGAGAGTCCAGGTCTCCAGGAGTCCAGAAGACCAGGAGTTCAGGACGGCAGGACTACTCTCTAGAGAGTAGGTATTTGTTTCTTGTGAAAACAAAAATACATACATGGCCCTCTGAAAAATAGAACACAAAAGGCTATGAAAAATACAAACAAAAAAAGCCACATCCTGTCATCCACCCACCCACATTGGTGGACAGTGGAGTTATGGGCACTGGAGTTGTCCCAAGTATTTACTCTGAGACCCTGCTGAGCTGGTGATCATTGGTCGACTGGACGTGGCACTTTGACATGGAGTGATGGACACGTGGTAGATGGTATTACTATTTACACAAATAAAAATTATAGTATACTTTAAAGAGTATAGACTATAGAGGGATTGTATTTCTAGAAAAGCTAAAGTATTAGTCACTGAGTTGACAACTTGACATTGACAGTTTAACAATAAAAACAAAAGTGTTCGTTTACTCTCAACTCTCTCTACTCTACTTTGATACCTAAGAGCAGAGGTAGAATGTGAGAAAGTCTGTGAGAGTTGAGACTATATGAATCTCTGTGACTAAGGAGCTTGGAGTTGGACCTTGGAACTTGGAAAAGAAAATTTTTTGATCTTTTTCATGAGCCGATTTTGCCGAACTCGGAAGGCATTTTAGTTTACATTTTGTTCATGTTTTTTATTTTATTTTAAAAGGTATACTTGCAGCTTGACTACAGTATTTCTTTAAAAACAAATAAGACATTTCAGTTTCCTGCTCAAATCTCAATTTCTCAACACGCAACTCAAAACGTCTCAAGTGAGTCATGACTCATGAGTCTCATGACTCATCAGTCTGAGCCTCGGAGACTGGAGTCAATTCGTGTCAAATGTAGTCAATTTTGTTGTATTGTATATAAAAATTTTATATAAAAATATATCTTTTTCTTTATAAATAATATACAATATTCATAACCTTATAAAAAAAAATAGAAGTACAAATGTACAAAACAAAAGGCTTTTTTTTTGTATTGCCTATTTTTAAAAATCTTTAGAAGGCTATTTTTATAGCCTTCTGTATAATTTAGAAGGCTATGCTATTGCTAATGTTTGTTTTTTTTTTAAACATATTGTCTAAATAGTGGTATTTAGGCGGGTCACGGACTCAAGGGCTCACGGCCCACGGCCCACGACCCCGCCCACAGCCTCACAGCCCACAGGTGTCTTTCTTTTTTCTATTTTTTATATCGTTTTTAGAAAAACGACAAAAGAATTTTTCTCAAAGACCGGCGACAAGCCGGCTGCCAGGGACTCCGTCCAATTGACGCTTTTTGGTTTTGTATTCTTTTCTTTCAGAGCCGTCGAGACTCCAGACTCCAGAGTCACTCTATGCTCCGGAATTGATAGTTTGATACAGTGATAACTGATATCTGATAAATCATAGTTTGCCCTTTTCTATTTCTGTCTTCAAATTTCAAAAGACGAAGAAAAAATTGACCTCCAGACTCCAGTATATATATATATATATATTATTTTTTTTAAATGTGTGCCTAAAACCCATTAGAGCCCCAACGGAGTAATAAAAGCAAAAGCAGCTCTCTACTCTTCATTATAGAGTAATAAGTACTCTCTATTCTCGCTTGAGAGAGAGAAAGTGAGAGAGAGAGAGAGAGAGAGAGAGAGTCCGAGAGTCCGAGAGACTGAAGACTTCGATTACTCTTGAAAGCCTAAATACCTTATGACTAAAAATTATGACCCTAAAATTATGTGGAATTCTTGATGCCACCTGAAAGAGCCACCTAAACCGCCACTTGCAATTTGAGCCACCTAAATTGGCCACCATTGTAAGAGCTACAGTCGCCACGAGTACCACAAAAGCTTTTCATATTGTGCACATATATCCAAGGTACAACACTAATTTTTAAAGAGCTTTAATAGCACAATTTCGGCATTTTATAGCTACTTTTGATGAAACTTCAAGTATGGACAGATGCGCTGCCGAATATTGTTCAGCTGGACACACGGCTTCAAATCCGAGCCATCGTATTCGTGTGTGGCATGACTTTGTATGTATATTTTGTATAGTTAATGCCCACTTGGTCTCCTTTAGTGGGGTAAGAAGAAGATGCGGGCAACGCACACTACTACAATCCTAAGTACTACTACAATCCTAAGTTTACATCTACTGTCGGCTGAGAATAAGGCTCACTGCTTGTTTCTATGTGTACCAACAAAATCTTATACTAACAATATCGGTAATCTCTTTTGCTCGCAAAAGAATTGCAAGCTGTGCAGACAGTTGTTTGAAAGCTATTCGGGCTGATGTGTATACACCTAACTAATATGTCATCCATCCATGTGAGACTTAATATAAAGTCAGTAATCTATTGTAGCGAGTCAGTGTGTGATCGACCAAATCTCAAGTCACCAATACAGATCGCATCAAGAGCAATAGTACAGGGTTGTTCGGTGTTTATTGCACTGTTACTACAATATTCTTCCTTCAAATGCCTTAACCGTGCCTGAGCACTCTGCCAACAGCTAATTATACTATACCAAACTGCGGTCGTGCGAAGGATTGTGAAATCTCCGGTACATAGAAGGAAGTTAAGCAGCGAGTCCAGCTGTATTTAAAATCACCTCTCCGCGTCCAGCCAATATATTATTGTTACATTCGAAGCTTCTCGTTCGGCGCCAAGGTTATCGGGCCTGTCGCTGGAACAATGCTATGGGTTTACTTCCATGTTTCCGAAAATTCCAGCTTTACGCCACTTATTTGATCATCTGTTGAATGTGATGTATATAACTATTTGTATATATTTCATAAATATACATCAAATACACCGTATACATAATATAATATATATATATATATATATATATATATAATATAGTATATATAGAGATAATAAATATATACATATATATATATTATGTATATATATATATATATATATATATATATATATATATATATATATATATATATATATATA
>NW_014040537.1:103498-113618 GCF_001186125.1 Sphaeroforma arctica JP610
TATAGTATAGTATAGTATCTATAGTAATATATATATATATATATATATATTGTGGTAGGTAGTGTTGTGTGTAGTAGTGAGTAGTGTGTGTGTATATTGTTGTGTGTAGTGTGTGTGTGTGTGTGTGTGTGTGGTGTGTGTGTGTGTAGTATGTGTGTGTGTGAAGTAGTGTGTGTGTGTGTCTGTTATTTGTTGTGTGTGTGTGTGTGTGTGTGTCTGCGTGTATATATGTGTGTGTGTACATATGTTTATAAATTGACTGCTCTCGCATCTTATTGGGACACTTATACACTATCTTGTCTCTAGTTCTAACCTCACCCCTCGTTCCCTGTCGTGCCCCTGCCTCCTCCTGCCTGTGCTACTCTCCATGGGTGGCGTGGCTCGGGGTTGCCCCACAGCCCCCGCCGACTGAGAGTGCCCCACTAACCTGTCTACAGCACGCACATCCCACTCGCTACTATTCCTGCTAGTGCTTCCTTCTCGTGGGGCAATGTTCCCTCGCCCACCCCCACATATCCTGCTCTCCCGTGGCCTATATGCAGTTGCCATTGTTTTACCCCTCCCCATATCCGCCTCATCCTCATCCGATGACCCGCCACCTGCACCACTCTCCACCTCTGTCCCGCTATCCGTCCCGCTTTCACTATCACTCCCATCTTCAATGCCCTGGGCCGTCCTACTGCTACAGCCACTATACGTAGCACTAGAATGAGACGCAAGCCGACTACTCCTCCGGTCCCTCCGAGCCCTCTGAGGTGCATCCACCAGTGACAGCGGCCCGTGCGCAATGGTCTCCGGACCCCAAGCACCCAACCCGGGGCTTCCCCTCCTATGCGTCTGCTTTTGCTTGCCATAGCTGTACCGCGTATTTAGCCGTGTGTTTGTCGTACGTGTCTCTGGCGTCGCGCTATGCCCACGCTGGACACAGGTACGGCTCAGGAACGGCTTTAGTATCGACTTAGCGCTCTGGCAAGCCTCCGTATGTTCAGGCCCGCCCGATCCCTTCTGGCGCTGCACTGGCCGTGGCTCCGTGTGTGCCGGTGCGTGCGTACTTGCCCTATCTGTGTCATGTGTTGTCCCGTTGAGTATAGACGTGTTCGCGCGTGTGTCCGCCCCTGTCGTGGCGAGAGCACTGTCCACACCGGCGCACGGGGTCTCTGAACCCATGCTCGGAGTGAGACCTACATCTGTATCCGTCTGTAATGCTGGGGTTGTATCTGTGTGTGTGTGTGTTTCGGACGAGGGCTTCTCCGGCAAGTTACTGTGTGTAACCTGAGCGATGATAGACGCTACTATGTCATTCGTATCCTTGTCGAACGCTCCTGGGTTCACGCGCTGTTGCTCGCGTACATGTGCGTAGACCCCCGACGACATGATGTCACGTCTAGCATCCACATCTGCAGAGTCGGTGGGAATGCGATGTAAGCCAGGAGAGCATACGGTGCACTTGCCAGAGCACGCATGCACTACCTACTCGATGGGATAACAATGACGCAATTGTGATAACAATGACGCAATTGTGATAACAATGACGCAATTGTGAAAACAATGACGCACTTGCGATAACAATGACGCGATTGTGATGCTTTGAATTGCAATAAAAATGATAGGCGACCAATAAACAAGCAGAAGCTTGACATATGCCAACATATGCCACAGAAAAGGAGTGAAATATATAACCTTGGGACTTGTGGGGCACTAAACGTCGCACGGAGCCTCAGAGGTTACACTCCATCAACAGCATTATCGTAGAAAATAAGAAGTACTGCGTGCAGACACATAAACATCCTTATAAATACACGAGTTATATATATAAAACTCCGTCTGAAGAAAAGTTAAATAAAGCAAGAGACGTGTTGGATTTTGGAGGTTGGCGGGACGATCGCCCACCCATCCATCACAAACGCAGAACAACACAGCACACTGCAGCCACGACACATAGAGACGGTCAGGTATCAAGCGAACGGGAACACTCAGCGTGATTCAACCCAGGCGCTAAATAGCATGATATATACACACTGGCACAACGAAGCACCCGCATGAGGCACCACAAACCAGCTCACATATTACTGAAGATAGCATTGTACGACTACTCAATGTAAATGGACAAAATTGATGCCGTTGGTACACCGACGCTCCGCTCAAAGCGTATGTGTATGCCCTATGCCATAGGCAACCTCAACGCGGTTAGTCAATAAAATCAGAACGAGTGGTATGTTCGCCGCGTATATAATAGTATACAAACTAACCTCGACAAGTACAATAACATACAAACATACCTCGACAAATACAATAAGATACAAACACACCTCGACAAACACAATAACATACAAACATACCTCGACAAACACAATATCATACAAACATACCTCGACAAAGATAGGATAGCATCACGATGCCCACGGAACGCTTGCCCTCCACATCAGACAGGATGAACGCGTCCACGAGCTTCAGAATACCGAAGGCACCTGAGTTGGTGTCCAGTAGAGCATCCAGCACTGTATAGTCTACTTGCCTGCAGTCGATAGTACGGGTAGGCGTACAGGCATTAAATAGAAATTAGATATCTAACATTTCGTTGTGCATGCGAGCAGCTACATTGTAACGATGTGTAGCGAGTACAAAGCGTAAGACGGACTGAATATATGTATACGGTCAACACCCACCTGTATATGCGTAACAGCATGTATCTGATCAGCCCAATGAGAGCAGCCGTAGTGTATTGCATGGCACCTCAGATGCAAAAGAATGTCATTCACACACAGCACTGCCATAACTGATCGGGCTAGTGATATCACGCAAACAAGATACTCAATCCCTACGACGTGAATGTAGGTGGCGTGCATAATGTACAGATGGTAAAACGACATACGCGCACATACACATATGTTCATTATAATAAGTGTACGTGATATATATATATATATATATAGTGTGTGTGTGTGTGTGTGTGTGCGTGTGTGTGTGTGTGTGTGACTGGGTGTGTATGTGTGTGTGACTGTGTGTGTATGTGTGTATGTGTGTGTGACTGTGTGTGTATGTGTGTACGTGTGTGTGTACGCGTGTGTGTGTATGTGTGCGTGTATGTGGGTGTATGTATGTAAGTATATATACCAACCATGTACAGCCATATGATATAACATATCATCAATCACCAGAAATCACATAACGTCCCATTCAGACACGCCTGTACATGCGCTAACCCTTCTCACACACAACAACCGGCCACCATCTACACATCCACCAAACATACTGCTCAATTGTCTTGGTCGCAGTCCAATCCGCTTCCACCAGCAGCACCAGCAACAGCACCATACACGCCAGCCCAACCCCGTCACTGAGCGTCGAGAATGCCAGGCTCACCAGCCCTTGCACCATACGCCCATTATCCGCACCACAAACCATCCTCCTGACCGATGACCGACCCACACACGCCACACTCAACGCCCCCAGCGCCTCTTGCAAGGCATCGAGCGTGGGGGTGTGCACGTGGGTGTGGGGCTCCCCTTCGCCCTTGTTGGGACTAGTGGCGTGTGGGGGGGGTGGGCGTGGTGACCTCGGTGTGTGTGGTCGTGTACGCGTACACACTCGCGGCGGCGCCGGCGCTGAGGAGGTTTGTGAGAAGGATGATAAGCACACCCCCCGCGTGTCCGCCGAACATAAAGTCAGACGTGAATTGCCAGCCAGGCGGGGGCAGCACCACGGCACAGAGATCAGGCACTTCCAGCAGGTTTCTGAGACACGCGCACGCACTCGCCTCGAGATGCGAGAGCGCGAAGGCTTCCTGGCCCTGCAAGGGGGGAGAAGGGGATGATAAGAAATCGCATGGCCACTCGAGTCATTGACTGAGGGATCTTGTTAGCATATTTTTAGGGTTTAGGGTTTAGGGTTCAGGGCGTGTCGCAGGTATGTGAGAAGAGAAGGACCCCCTAGCCCTACCAAACGTAGTAAGGGAGTTGAACATATGCGGCATGGTCACCCAGGAATCGAGGGCATGTCATGCGTCAGTCCTTACACTGGGGGGGTGTGGGGGTGGTGACTGTTCCTCTTTGCCGAGGTAAGGTTTAAGGTTTAGGACAGACGAGACGCCTTGTGGTATCCTCGTACAGTACAGACTGACCGGCCCATTCGTCAAAGTACGAAGAGGCTTAGAATCAAATAGGTGCGCATGCCATCTATCGGTAGTGCTCGGTTTGTATTGGTCACGAAATTTGCCTTGCCCTGACTCCTAGTGATAGACAGACGGCACGTGCGCTGACCCGATTCACCACATTTACAAAACCGGGACAAATACACCGATACGACTATATATGGGGGTACACAGGCACTTCGTCTTGCTATATGTATATGTATAATTATACATGTTCTGTAAGTTTGGATGTATATTTCTCGACATGCCCAGTAAAGAGGAACAGCATGTTTTCTCGCACGTAAGGGCGCGGGGTATCTTATGCTTTTTTCAATTCCCGTCGGCGCTTAATCACCGCAGGTGAATTCATACAAGAGATACCCTCACGGATAACATCCTAAATAGAACCAAACACACACTTACCCATGATGACTGTCCACTCAGCCACAGAATTCTGCCATAGATATTCTCACGGATAGACCCTATGTACACTCCACACACAGACATTGGACAGAAAAGCTCAATACGTGCTCACTTATCAAATCAGACGTCCATGCGCTCTCTAGCATGCTCTCCGGTGACAACGGGCAAGACATAGCCACCACATTTGTTCTCATACAATAGAAATGATAGCACAAACAATATCATAGGCAGCACCACACATACACTTGTGCATACGACCAATCCCACTCACCCATCAGATCCCGCAATGCTTTTCTCACACGGATCATAAGGCATACACACACTCCACACTCCTTTACATTGGTACAACATGTCCCAAGCCGTACCTGCTCACTCATCAGAGCAGACGACCAGGCACTCTCAATCATGCCCTCGGGCGAGAAGGTGCATGACACAGCCACCACCGCCGGCGTCACATAACCAGCTCTCAGATCGTCAAACACCACACCCTCACCCTCACCCTTTCTGTGTTCAGCCCCCACTTGCGCCTGTGTTTCCACCTCAGCTGTGTCGAGAGTGTGGTGTGCTGTAGCCTGGTCTCCCACGGCTGCAGGTGTGCCAGCAGCGCCGCTCTCCTCCG
This sequence comes from Sphaeroforma arctica JP610, assembly GCF_001186125.1. Taxonomy (NCBI): domain Eukaryota; class Ichthyosporea; order Ichthyophonida; genus Sphaeroforma; species Sphaeroforma arctica. The sequence continues at coordinate 108,670 of NW_014040537.1, forward strand.
CACGGCTACCGACAGCCACAGCCACAGCCACAGCCACGCTGGACGGGCCCTCGCCACTTATCTCTGCACTACCCCCCATACGCACACCCGACTGTGTGGTTCCTGGGTGCGTCTCACTCTCACTCTCGCACGCCTCCACACCCACACCCACACCCACGCCCACGCCCACGCCCACACCCACACCGTCACCCCCAGACTCTGACTCTGACTCTGACCCCACCGCCAGCCCGTGTGTGGCCATTGCTGTGGCTGAGCGTGTCTCCTGCGGAGCATTCGCTCTATTGGTGCGGTGGGACGAGGCTCCGAAGAAACCAGGCGCAATAACCGTTCGGGTCGACGACGAGTAACCGTTGCCCTTGCCCTTGCCAGTGCCAGTGCCTGTGCTGAGACCACCGGATGAACCCGTAGAGGGAGGGAGATACACCACATACTCGGGCTGAACAAGCGCCGCGGCATCTGCATGTGGGTGCAAATGATATGTTAAAATGATTGATATGCTAGAATGATATATGTGATATTGTGGGTACAAATGATAAGATAAAATGATTGATATGTTAGAATGCTATATGTGATATTGTGGGTGCAAATGATATGTTAGGCGACGTGTGGGTAGGAAGTAGAGGCCGTGTGGGTAGGAAGTAGAGGCCGTGTGGGTAGAAACAGAGGCCGTGTGGGTAGGAATTAGAGGCCGTGTGGGTAGGAATTGGAGGCCGTGTGGGTAGGAATTAGAGGTCGTGTGGGTAGAAACAGAGGCCGTGTGGGTAGGAATTAGAGGCCGTGTGGGTAGGGATTAGAGGCCGTGTGGGTAGGAATTAGAGGCCGTGTGGGTACAGCTGTGTGTATAAACATGAAGAACGTCATGGTAGGATGAGGTGTACTACCGCTAGACCCGTCTATCAATCATTGCGACGGTGGGAGAGCAGTTGAACGTGCGGATGTATCGCATATGTGTGGGTAAGCGTGTTCGTGCGCCGTCACCCACCGAACCAATAACACCGGCTAGTGCATACCTTGACCTGAAGTTGATGATAGCGTGAAAGAGTTGCAACCAAATCGCACGTGACTGACTATATTATATACACCCGTCTGTCTATATGTACGCAGGTTATAATTGCTACACCGCATGCATAGACCCACCTTCAATAGACGGCTGCCCCGTTGTGGCCATTTTTCTAGTCGTGGCCTGCTCACGCACCTTCGCCGACCAAACCAAGAACGCCGTCAGTGTGTACACCAAACTGTAATCTCTCCGCAACATATGTGCCTGTGTGTTGTTGGAGGCTTCCATAGACGCATTGCGCAGCACTATACATGTGATAGAGTGGTGGGAAACATTCAGAAGAAGTGGGTTTGACCTTGGTGGGCTGTGTGGCACTTGTACACAGCCCCGCACATACACTCCACACAAACGCGAGGTGCGTATATACACACACATACATACATACATGTAAATATATATATATATATATATATATATATATATATATATACATATATTTATCTATATATATATATATGTGTGTGTGTGTGTGTGTGTGTGTACACGCATAGACATCACATTTACGTTCACAATAAACTGAAATATACCTGCTACCACCGTCGCTGCCACGTCCACATCGGTTGTCTTTCGCAGCACTGCAACGAGCGTCTCCAGCCCACCCCCCTGAACAAGTACACACTGTGCGTAGCTCGACGATGCAGTTAGCATGTCCAGCGACTGCAGCAGCGCAGACGTGGTACCGTCGCCCTGGGTGCCCTATGTAAGTGTATGTGTATCTGTATCTGTATGTGGATATGTATGTATGCGTATGTAAACGTGTACGTGTATATGTAAGTGTATGTGTACGTGTATCTGTATGTGGTTATGTATGTGTATGTGAATGTGTATGTGTATGTGTATGTATATGTGCGTGTGTATGTGTATGTATATGTGCGTGTGTATGTGTATGTATATGTGCGTGTGTATGAGTATGTGTATGTAAAGGTGTAGGTGTATGTCTATTTCTATGTGTATGTGGTTATGTATGTGGGTGTGGATGTGTTTATGTACGCGATTATAAATGCCTATGTGTATATGTACGGGTGTGGGTATGTGTATGTGTATGTGTATGTGTATGTGTATGTGTATGTGTATTTTTATGTAAAATTTTATGTGTATGTCCATGTGTATTGGTATGTATATGTGTGTGCGTGTGTGTATTTTTGTGTGTATGAATATGTGTAAGTGTGTGTGTGTGAATTTGAGTGTATGAGAAATGTATATTGTACATGCACTCGTACGTGTTGGCAAGATAAAAAAATTGTGTATACAATTATTTACCACGTGTATACAAAATAATCGTGTTCACGTGTAAATGTGTCTCATATACAAGGTAAGAATATAAACATGCATGTAGGTACATATACACTACATACACAGTTGATATCCATACACTATATATATATATATATATATATATATATATATATACGTCCACTACACTATAAGTATAAGTATACCTGCAAGCTAGTAGGCACACTCCGACTAAGCCGTTGTATGACACGCCGTTCCGGATCCTGCGCTAGCAATATCTCTCGTCCCTTGCAGTCTACGGCCATCTGACTGATACCTGCAGCCCCGCAGTGGCGCAGAGATCGGTCACCCGACTCAAGGAGACTTGTGTATAGCTTGACCACGGGCAGCTTATATGCGCGATGCCGAATAAAGTCTGCGTGGTATAAGCATAAGACCCCTTAGTATGTCAGTATGACTCAGTATGGTATGCAGCGTGAACCGGGTAGCTTGAGGGTGCGGTGTGTTATGGATTCTGTATTGTAATACCACGAACTGTTAGCACGTGTTTATTACGAAGAACTAGCTGAGATTCCTGAGGTGAAATCTGGCGGCGGGCAGCGTGTACGTGCTGAGCTGCTCTATAGATTATGCACAGGGACCATATGCGGAGTATCTGTGTATAAGTAGCACTAAGCAAAACCGAGAAGCCTGGTATATAATTTGTCCACAAACTTCTGCGGAGTATCTGTATATAAGTAGCACTTAGCCTAACCGATAAGCCTGGTATATAGTTTGTCCACATACAGCTTGTGCGTGTTGTGCCTGATGGATGGTTAAGAGCAAAAGCATAGGGAGTACTAGTATTAGTATCTAAGTAGCGAAATCGACACTACTGGTGTATAAGTTGACCACAGACAGCTTGTATATGCCATGTCTAATAGATTCTGTGTAGCGTATCGGCATGTAAGTAATACTAGCGAAACCGAGACTGCTGGCATAACTTTTGCCACAGATAGCTTGTTGGCGCGATGCCTAATGGAGTCTGTATAGTTAAAACATAGCAAGCATGGCTGCGTAAATCGAGAACGCACGTGTGTAGGTCGACCATGGGCAACTTGTAGGTGCGACGTCTGATAGGAGCTGCATGCATCGTAGAGATGGAAAAATACTTGGGTGTGTCAGAGAAGGTTGGTAAATTATCCATGTATGCGTTAACTCTGTATCTCTCCCACTGGGTATCGGTCGCCCATCTGCTTGTGAGTGTATGTGTGTGGGTGTGGGTGTGTGGGTGTGACAGTCATGTGCCAGACTGTGGAGTGACAGCAGACCGCAACTATAACTGATGTGTTGCTATGGAATAGAAGCCATAAACCCTAACCCCGATAATCGCTCGCTTTATCCATTAAGCATCGCAAATCTGATCATCGACACAAACTGGCACTACGAAGTGGCAAGGCAGATATATAAAGATAGGATGGTCCCACATGCCACACTTCGACCAATCATGTCACACAGAATCCAATTTGAAAACTCCGCATGCCATCTGTGTCTACAAATATACTCCCGGCTCTCACTGGACACTGTACAGATCCGCCGTTGCCATGGTTACTATATACAAATAAAGCAGAGGGATATGCCAAACTGCGGGAATATTCAAAACGACAGCTCTCGGATGATGACGGACTTATACACAGGAATCGGGGACCCACACATACCGAACTGCAGAAGTATACACGACTACAACTTTCCTATGTCAACAGAGGCACGCCCCATTGTATTGAAACTATAATCAAACCCACAAGCTCAACTGTCCCATGCCGAGGTAGAAAGCCATTTGCACCGTTCACATAATGAGAGACGTATCGTTGCATTAGCAGCTATGTACACAGGACAAAGCCTCCGCACGGCCAACATCGAGAACAGCCACAGCGACACTTTTCTTACAGGCGCGACATATAACTAGCCACAAGGCATGCATTCCAAACCGCCCATCCTGTACGAAATCGCCAGTGTCGCTGTGTCGCATATAGGCTGACATACTGTTGTACTGCAGAACCGTGGCCAGGCATTCTGTTGCGCGTTTCTTAACCTTCGTATTATCACCGCTGGCCAACTGGATGAGCAACCGCAGGGTATCTCGCCTCTTCCCAATCCTTTCCTTGACACTCGCTGCAATGCAACGCAACACTATAGGTGAATGCTAGGCACATACTACAATCAAACAACACTACAGGTGAATGCTAGGCACATACTACAATCAAAGGTGTGCGGATGTTGCCAGGGTGTTGTTTAGATCGATGCGTGGAGCGGGCCGAACTACAATTACAAACGTTTTACAGGCGAATTCCATTACGCACTGCTTATAATTGCAATTGAAAACAGTCAATTGGCATGCAGAGCCCTCGCATACACTCTCATCCGATATACAATATACACTGCTGCATGCACTCCATCATCGCGCATAGTACACCCCTACATATACAATCGCTACTCAGACGTAAGGCCTACTACATACTCGCTGGTACGTATTGCATGCCGGTATACACAACACACTTTCAAACTAAGGCTATAAATACAATACACACACCCTGTATTTCGAAACGATATGTCCCCTTGCCACGCGTCACCTACAGGTACACGGGACAAACTATCCAATACACAATACAACTATACA
>NW_014040537.1:115295-117607 GCF_001186125.1 Sphaeroforma arctica JP610
ATATATATATATATATATATATATATATATATAGATATATATATCTCTATATATATATATATATATACATATATATATATCATGTATACATATAGACATATATATAAAATATGAGTAATACCTAGACACATATATGTGTGTGTGTGTGTGTGTGTGTGTGTGTGTGTGTATATATATATATATATATACATGTGTGTATGTGTATATATATATAACATAAATATATATATGTGTGTGTGTGTGAGAGAGTGTGTGTGTGTGTGCGTGTGTGTGTGTGTGTGTATGTGCGCGTGTGTGTGTGTGTGTGTGTGTGTGTGTGTGTACATTGTTAGCACACACAGCACACGCCACAACTTCACTCAATTGCTTAGCGCACAACGACTATTCTCCAATTTGTATATACCGATGCTTCGGAGAACAACGATGTACATGAATATAAGACTATCCTATGTCATATATTCCGTGTTCTATATGGAGCTATTTCACTCTGCCAGTAGCAAGTGCCTTAGACATACCGTGTTCCGCCAGTTGTGACAGACAGACACAGGCGTTGCAATGCACCTCGGGGGCCTCACAGCCCAGCATACTGGCTATACACTTGAGGACGCCTCGTTCTATTAATAGATCCGCGTTGCTGGGTGTGCGAGAGTAGTTGGCTAAGCACTCGGAGACGGCTCGCAGCACGCAAGTGTCGCGCGATCGAGCCAAACGCATCAGAGGCGAAACCAAGGCCTCGTCATCCTCGAGAAACAGATCCGTCACTGTGAAGTATTGGAGGATGCATCAGAGCTATGGTACTTTTATTTGGACTTATATATAAACAACGATAATAAATCTACAAATTCACACATGGTACCAAGCTGGGCTGGGTATAACGAGAAGAGTCATCACTCACTTAAAAGTGCACCCTAATATCAGTAGCGTTCATTGTGCCGCTATACATACCATCGTTGGTACAGTGGCATACGGACGAGCGTAATCACAAGCTGTCAAACACACACATGGCCTTGGAATCGATCAAGCACCAATGAAATGTTCAGATAAAAGGCTCCGATTGTGCACGCAGGACATGTGCATTGCAGAGCAGATACAACACCACAACCGAATAAGGTCGGTCTATCCGCCATGTACATGAATGTGCCCTTGAATGTGCCACATGCGCACACGGCATCGTCAAACAGTCGAACTACAGTCCCGTCAGCTCAATGCCTGGATGATATGCACCCCTAAAGCACTGCAGGATTCAGGCCCAGAGTGAGGCGTCAAACTTACCGCTGGAAGCCTCCGCATACGTTAAAGCAGCACTCCGTTGCAGATCAATATTGCTAGAGGAACTGAAACACAATACGATACATGTGTGAGATAAGATACTGAACTTGGCATATGCCCTGAGAAAACTAAGACATGACACTACGAAATCCGAGTGTATGGAATCACTGTGCGTCTATATGCGAGTTGTGAGACATAAACATCAATTTAGAAGATTTACTGCGAAGTATATCTATAAACACGAGTAAGAGCTGATGACAAGTGAGAGCATCGAGGCCACCGTGCCATTGAATGAGATTGGATGTCCATGTCGAGTGAGTGCTGGACAGGAGTGTGGACTTTCGCGCATGACTTGAACACTGAGACGCGCCGGGATACAACATACAATTACGAAACCAATTCATTGCATTTGAACACGTGCGGAATGAAGCCGAAGGGACGTACATACATCTGCAGCTACGAGAATACACTCAGAAACAATACCCGATCCAACACATTCGAGGCCGGAATATTGCAATATCTAACCATAAGATCGAGCCAGAAAGCATGTGGGGAGTAGTAGAAAGCCTCTCACATATTTCCGAAACCCAAGTAATGAAGGTAAATGCTGCACCCTTGCCGAAGCCAGTTCCCATACCTCAGCATTTGTAAAGCTAAAATGGCTGTGCTGTCGCCTAACAGCTCATGCGGTTGCTCTATGTTTTGCAGCAAGTATTGAACAGACTCGGCCTCGCTCTCCAACATAGGCTCGAAATCATCGGTCCACGTTTGGTTATCCTCCTTCACACAGCACCCACAGAAAAGTTGAGAGAATGGGATGTTCATCCAGCCTGGAAAATTGAGCCCTGTGTGCATTTTGGACCGTATGACGCGTGTCAGTGAGTTTACAATGAACTGGGAATGCAAAGTCCGTGTGTCGACTCCGATTGGCTTACTGTAAAGTATACACCCGACGATGTGCCCTTGTTGAAAATATACTAGATATAAACTACAACATACGTGACGATATACATACATACATACATACACACACATACATACAT
>NW_014040537.1:118970-125846 GCF_001186125.1 Sphaeroforma arctica JP610
TATATATAGTGTGTGTGTGTGTGTGTGTGTGTGTGTGTGTGTTAGTTATATATATATATATATATATATATATATATATATATATATATATAGTAACTAGTAGTGTTTCAACAATCAAGAGAACTGAAGCAAGCATTTATAGCACACATACCAGTTGTACATCGATATTCATACACAAAGCAACCTTTCTGCAACCCAAAATAGTTGTAATCAAGAACAACAATCAACTCATGCGTGTACTCGTGGAGATTGCCAACAGAGCTACTCTCGAATGCAAATTCGTAGAGTTTTTAGTATAATAAAGCGCTATTTTGTACACGACGGGAAACCTACGCCGCGTTAACCTCGTTGAAACTACATTATGTGCACACCTTTGTATTTAACTGGATATAATACGCCAAATAAGTCATGAACGGCACTCTACCATGCACATACCTTTTCGAAGGGTTCTTCTCCCGCTAAAAGACATTTTTTGTGAAATCACAGTTGGGCGTGACTACTGGTATTCTATAAACCGCCAATCATTAATAGTGATATATATTGTGTCATACAGAGGGCTAGTAAGGAAGCATTTATATAAACGCACTTCTTAGTGTACGCCAGCAACCTTGTATCTGTGGATGGACGGACAACAGTCACCCAATATACGATTGTAGAATAAATACACGTAAATAAGCAAATGACTGTCGTATTACGAAAACTGAAAAGACTATAAAAATTATTGTAGACTGTATATATGTATTCATGATATTTTTTGGAAAAAAGCAATATAAAACAAACAAAAATTATATACGAATAAAAACAAATATTGTTGTAAAAGTTTTATTTACAAAAATTATCAGAGACTTTTTAAAATATACAAAAATATAAAAATATCAAGAGAAGAAGTCCCAACAATTGAACAAGTGGCAACTTGAGGCAACTCTCAGAACTCTGGGGCAAGTAAAATTGCCGTCGTTTTTAAATAAAAATTATTTACATATCTATTTATGTATATATTTATGTAATTTACATATCTTTTTTTCTTTTTTGTGTTTTGTGTTTTTGTCTTTTTTTTTATAATAAAACAACCCCCAGAGAGAGAAAAGGAGGTTTTGAAAAATATAAATAGACTTCTGTGTGTATTTTCAACAAGGCTTGCTTCAAGGTGAGAAAAGTGGGAGTGTCCCGTGGTATCTGTGAGACTTACTTAGATCCCCCGCCTCGCGCGCTTTCTGTTGCTCGCTGATCTTTTATCAGTGCTCGTTGCTGTTGATTTTGTTGATCTTGATTGCCTTCGTTTACAAAAGAGAAGACCCGAGTAAGTAGGTTTAATAGTAAAGTACGAAATGGTCAGGAACAACAAACAACAGGTAGTTGTCACTGATACCCATTATTTGTGAGCGTCACAACCATGGGTGTCTCACGCAGTCGACCCTGTGATAATAGAAGAAAGAGGACAGTACAGTATTATTAGAGTCAATATATAGCATAATGGTAACCGCCCGCACCATAGGCGGACGAGAAGCGAACAATCTTTGTTGAGGTTCATAAACGTTATGCTTTTAATCATATGCGTTTTGGCATCAGCGACTGCAATGTCTGACTCATGCGTCCAGGTACGCTCCCCACCTGTCCAATACTATAGGGATAGGGATAATATTATTTATTTCAACAAAAAAAATGTTACAATGTATGTGATGTTATAATGTATGAGCATGTGGTATGGCTCTCATAGCCGTTGTAGTGGTTCGGGAAAAATCGATGGGAAGAAGTAGTCAGTAAATTCCCGTTTGAAGATTGGACCAAGTGAGTCGACAATGGAGGATATGCGCTGAGTCAATTCGGGCCGGTGCTGACAAAACACTGATACTATCGAATGTGCTATGTATTTGCTTGCTGACCTACTAAGTAGCGTACCCACCTCTGTTGTACGGATCGTGTCTGCGCCGTGTAGTGTCGAAATACCGAGTAAGACCAGGTTATCCGTCATAATTCGGTCGAGGAGCGAGGATGGTGGTGAGACAATGCCGCACCAGACCTCAAGCAATGTATATCTCAGGTGTATCACAAATGTAACAACTGCGAAGTTAACCGGATCAAGCGCTACGGATACGCACCTTTACGCAGCGTATCAGAAGACGAGCCGTGGCGCCGGGTTATCATTGTTTTGGTTGAGCTACCCACGTCCGAACACACGAAGAATAAATATGTCTGTCACGTGTTTGATGTCGCTTCAAGATATGATGTAATATATCCGCTGAAAGATAAATCGACACAAACTGTGGCTGAGTGCATTTGTAAGTGCTTCGCGGATTTCGACTGGCCAGCTATTGTATGTTCCGACAACGGTAGTGAGTTTACAAGAGACATCATGGCGACACTGTTACTCGTTGCGGGATCATGCCATAAGATGGGTGTACCTTACAAGCCTCAGACGCAAGGTGCGAACGAGGTAGGACACAGAAAGATGAAGGAGTTCATGCGAGCAGCACTCCTTGATGATGCTGATATATGGCCGTACTCAATCAACTGGGTACAGACACAAATGACCGAATCCCCTAATTCAGTCACTGGTACAACACCCACTCACTATTTCCGGGGCCGTTATAGTGAATTACAGATTCCCTTCAACAAGGAGTCTCAAGATGATCAAGTGTTACCATGGTTAGAGAAGATGCGTCGGGCCAGAGATGTGGTTTATCCTTGTTGAAGGGAGATGAAGGACATCGCTCTCAAGAAGAGACAAAAGCGATGGAACGATACAAAGAAAATAGTCGAGTTTGAGGTAGGCGAAATAGTCAGCATTATGGCTCGCAACTCCGATACAACTGTGCTTGCGGCTAAATATATTGGACCATTTATGATCTCTGTGGCCGATAAGAAGAGCGGAACGTATGAAGTTAACAACGTTGACGGCTCTAATGCCTTAAATATCGGGTCACATCGAATCCCTATGACAGAGATCATTCTTCGTCGCACACGTGAAGCTATTACACCTCTTATGTCTTCCGAGTTTAAAAAGATTCTAGGAAAGTACAAACATGAGGATATGACATATTACACTATGATCTTCCACCATCAGCATTTGATGATCCGGATGTACTAAAGGCTTTTAATAGGAAGTTTCGCAAACGCCTACACAAAATAAGGCTGATGCAGAAGCAATCTTACCATCGAATAAGCGACCCGACGTGGTTAAGATCTATCCACAGACATCATACATTCCCAGCTTTAAACAGCATGGAATGTACGTACCTCCAAAAGGCATTAAGAAACGTCCTATCCACCATCGGGGACCACAAGGACCAAAGCCCAAACATAATAGAGTAACCGAGTAACTTATAACGTCTAAGTATACTTTGTCTAAGAGAGTATAACATAAGCATTGAGGCCGTTATATGATCGAAACCCGTTTCTTTTCTTTTCGCTTGTACAATTCATGTGAGCTTTTTGAGTCTATGTGCTAATACCACATATACGCCAACATTGTAATTTTCAAGCTGAGAGGGGGGAGGGGGGGGGGCTATGTAAAAATAGCGGGTTCCTAATAGTAGTTGCACAGTTAACGTATATTAAATCGTATTAACGTATTAGCGTTTATACTTATAATACTGAAATGCGTTTAACGTATTGGACATGAACAAGAATTGAGATATTCAAGATTCTGAACATGTGATAGTACTCAGTAAAGTATGGGCTTCTACTGTGGATAATTAGGTGGTTTTCCAAATATAGATTGGTTTTTTCCACTGAAATTAGAATTGTACATAATATAGGAATGATACAAATCTGACACCTGAAAATGACACTTTGGGGATCTCTAATCAACGGGAGTACCATGAGAGAGGGTCTCAGGCATGAAATGGTTGTTGGTACAAACCTATGGTATAATTCGATAATATTCTCAGAGCAAGATAATCCACTGAGAAAAGGACAGGATCAGAGTTGTTAGAATTTTGGACAACCTGGTTTTGATTCCTCCTAGCCAGCCAACTAGATGTGCCCGTCTATGCCTTAAATTGGATGGGGAGCTAGGTACCAAGTGATGGAGTATATGTGCAGATATATACTTCACCAGCTTGGTGTTTTGATTTTCTTTTTCTTTTCTTAAGTTGGACTTAGATATATTTTATTGCTTATTTTGAGTAGATAATTGGTTCGAGGCGTGAAATGTAAAATATGCGTCCAATGAAATGATATCTAGTCTTAGAAACTAAAACATAAATAAATTTAGACCGAAGTAGTGAGTGATTAGAGCGGAGCATATAGACAATAGTCTCAGTCTAGAATCCCCTAATCTTTTGCTCACTACCAAGGGCTGAAGCTAAACTTATTTTTAACATTTTATATTTTAACGTTTAAACGTATTGTCTTATTAACGTAAACGTCTTGATATCGTATAGTCAGCCTAGAGGAGACCGACTTTTACACTGTCGTGTCTGGCTTTGTCTCAGTTTGAGGTGGGCGGCTTACCCATAACTAGTTGGTAGTAGTATTGGCGCCGGACTATTGCCGCGATCTCCTTGTTGGACCAGCGTTTTGTTGAGTTCTTCCTGGTGTCGTCACAGCGTTGGCGGAGGGCTACATGGTCGGGTGTACGCCCGCCCGTGGTTTTGTGTACAGTTTTCAGGTGAGCATAAATACTGTACGGGAAGCGCAGTGATGGTTTGTCGTGGGCCCAGGCCGGTTGCGACAGAGGGGTGAGTGGATTTGTGCTGGCCATTGGGTCGAGTTGTATTCTCAGGCAACCTCCGAGGTACCGCGAATGGTCGCGCGGGCAGCAGGCCACAAAAGTGGAGTAAGTTTGTTTGATGTTTGGGAAACCGATGGTATTTAGTGCCCGTGATGATAGCTGCTGCTTGGATGAGTGCTGAGTTAAAGCGCTCGAACAGGGGGTCCAATGCATCCTTCCATATAGGCGGAGCCCAGGCAATGATGTTCAGGCCATATGTAGCCGTGGATATGATAAATGTTTTGAACAGCACCAGTCGGTTGCGGGAGTGTCACCAGCTGAAGCCATGGAAGCCATAAGCGCGGAAAGAGGCTACCCTCAGAGACAATGCTGCAACCAGGGATTTCATATGTTTGGTGGGATTTATTCCTGGTATTCCGTGAGAGAGTGTGAACCCCAGATATTTGGAGTGTTTCGGTTTGGCATGTGTGGACGCCATCTTCAGGGGGAGGTAACGTGTGTTCCAAGGTGCGTCTGTGTAAAGTTCGATGGATATTTCTATGTTTTAAACTATGTTATATAAACTAAGATACAATTTAAGTCAGTTAGGATTTAGCAGTGGTAGCTTGTGTAAGAACGATCGGGACTGCCTTTTGGAAAGAGCCTTATTATCCTCGATCCCACAGGACGTACCTCTAGCTGATCTTTGTTAAATAATTTTCACTAGAAGTACTAAGTGTTCATGACCACATGTCTAATTTGTAAATATACATAAGAACGTAAGTCAGGTTAATATATTAACTAATATAGATAAAGTTCCATCTGAAGAAAAGTTAAAAAAAGAAAAAGACTTATTGAATTTTGGAGATTGGCGGGAAGACCAAAATCTGTAAGTAGTAGTTCAGAAATTATAAAATTTAGTTTATGATATCCTACATCTACTATCGTCTCAAATAGATCCAAGTAAATGAGTCATACCAAATACTCAGGCTATTAGAGCCATCAAGGTGAATTTAGAACACTTTGGAAATATTGGAAAAAGAACTTGTATTAAATTTTTTTAAATACAAATAAAAACCAATGTGTTATCTCATTTGATCTTGATATTTTAGACTGACCGGAGGCCATATTTCTACATCTGCAAGCGTCGGCGTGAATACGGAGGGTTGGCGCCGCGTGCCACAAATCGGTAGATCGTACTCGGGGTTTAATGACACCCTGTTCGAGGCCAGATTTGCCTCCCCACACATCAATGTCATCTAAGAAGGGCTGGATCGGAACCGATTGAGGGGCTTGGATCCGTGTGTCATCGACAAATAAATAAAAGCGGAGAAGCTTGGGCCAAAATTGTGCTAACGTGACAGCTAAGGAATCCATGTAGATAATAAAGAGCTGGGGGCCGACGTTTGATCCTTGTAGGATGTTATTCGTTCTATGGAATAGAGGCGAGAGCGTACCACGGTATATCACTCGGGTAGGGACCCTCTCAAATAGCGCGCGGAGGCAGTTGATCCAGTTTTCGGGCATTCCAGCGTGGCGCAGGAGTACCCATAGGCGTGGGAGAGCAACCTTGTCGTATGCCTTAGTAATGTCCAGACAGACGTCGTTCCACTCCTCTTCTGACTGTGTCTCAGATTCCATGGCGACAAGTGCTTGGGTATGACAGGAGTACCGTGATTTGAAGCCAGCTTGGGTAGCATGGGTAGCAGAGCCGGGGTGGCTCGTGATCAGATTAAAAAAGCACTTTTCAAAGATGCGTCTGACTATTTGCGTAAGCGTGATGGGGCGGAAGTCAGCGCGGGAGATGATATCTGCATTGGCTTTCTTTGGGTGCGCTGTCAGGAGGCTGCAAGGAAGGGCTGCAGGGAAGGTACCCGCCTTCAGTAGCTCAGTGAATGCTTCGGCAAGGAGTATAATCAGTGGGCTATTGGCGTCGGGGCGTCCTAATGTCCGGCGTTCGGTGGAGCGCTCCACTGCGGCCTTCAGGATGAGGATGTGGATCTCGTTGGGGCCAGGCCCCTTATTGGGATAGCGTAGTATAGCCTCCATTACATCGTCGGGGCGTATGGTGGAAGTGACATAGGGAGAGGGTTCGGTATCCGGTGGAACCACGTACGGGTTTGTAGAGTTGAATAGGTTCTCAAAGTAGCCAGCGAGGGTGGTGCCTGTGTCATCGGTACCCGGTATGTGTAGAAAATCGGCCTCCGGTCAGTCTAAATATC
>NW_014040537.1:125866-149215 GCF_001186125.1 Sphaeroforma arctica JP610
CTTAGACAAGCTACCACTGCTAAATCCTAACTGACTAAATTGTATTTTAGTTTAATATAGTTTGAAACCTAGTAATTTCCATCGAAGTTTACATATGCAGGGTTGGCGCGGAGACCGTCGTTGGTACGCAATATCTTTGAACATTTGAGCATTGCCTTGGGCGATCAGACGTGGGCGGAACGAGTGGTTTGGCAGCCGCTGAACCCAGGGTCTGTTTACGTCATAGTAGAACCATCCGAAGACTTATGGATTAGCAGCATAGCGCCAGATGCGGTCGAGGATCCGTAGTAGCCCTTCAGCTGGTCCGTGCAAAGTGAGATACGACCGTAGTAGGTTCTGATGAGCCCGGAATTCGGCTTGGAATAGTCGCGCGCGGGATTTGTTGCTTAGGTGATACAGTCGATGGCGATATCGGTTATATCCATGGGAGGGGAGGCGTTGGTCCGGCATTGTTGGCATTGTTGTCATTTGTTGGGGCCGATGGATTTGATTCGTGGGAAGTATCTGGAGATCGAGTCCAAAGGTGTGATCACCAAAGATACCGTAGTCCGTCAGCTTATAAGTCTGGAGGGAGGCGGGGGTGGTAGGCGATGATATACATGTTCTGTACCAGTTGAGCCGCCAGCATAGAGGTGGTCCAAGTGCCACGTATTACGCAGGGTAGTCTCAATCGTTTTCATACATAGTCCGTGATTTGTAGATGCGTGGCCATACTTCCGGGCTTTGAAGTTGAAATCTCCCCACACGACATCTGGTTCGAAATCGCCAATCCCGGGGGGATTCATGTATCGCCTGACGTCTTCTTCAGTAAGTGATTTGAGTGGAAGGTAGAACACGGCCATATGAACGCCAAAACACACAAAGAACACCGCCTACGGTGAAGAGTGTACAAGTTGAAAATTCGATGGGTTGTGTTTGGAAAAGATGCCAATACCCCAGTGTGACGGGTGTAAGATATTGTGCTGTGCAGTGTGATGTAGAATATGGTAGTATGTGTTCGAGCGTATATGATTAAGAAATGTGGTGTTATGCCAGGTTTCAACCACACACATAACATCAACCTGATTTAAAATCGATATAACGTTCAAACACTTATCGGTATGTGCTGTGTTGTCCATGTTGAGTCATTGTGGGTTGAAGAACGTCATCCTCATTGGTCCTAACATTGTCCATCGTCGGTCAATACTACTGGGCTCTCTTCTTTAACGATGTCAGCCATTTCTATATCCTTGCCTGTCGTCGAAGAGTCAGTCGTGGAAAGTTGAGGCTGCGTATTGGTAAACATCGTGTCGGATGGTTGTGTCGGGAAAACTGTTGGTATATGAAGTCGTCCGGGTTCCGCACGCGCTGGTTCTTTAGCTTTTGCTGGAATTCGGGTTAGGTGAGAAGAGGTTTGCATCATGTTTTACTTGGTAAGCCTTCTGGAGACGGTCCGCGGTAGATCGGAGGATGTCTGTGTTAGTGGGAGTTGACAAGGGGGCTCAGTAGTACATCCATGCTGCGGGCAAGAATTTTTGGCGCTCGTTCATGTGTGCAACGGGCCTCCCGCTTGGTGCGAAGATAGTGGATTAAGGCTGCTTTCGTAGCGTCGGGTTGTTGTTCGGAACGGGGGTCGATGTTTTTATCAAGTTGCCATTTCCACGTAAGTGCTGCATGTCGTTTCACCTTGGCAACAGCGTCGCTAGGAACACAAAGGCGTACGAAACTGGTGGAGCTTCTGCGGCGATTTGGTTGAGATACCGATTTAGACGGGAGATACCAGAGAAAGTGATGGCGATTGAGGACTGGTTGGGCATGCCAATATTTTTCAAATACTGATTGGGATGGGGGCTTGCCGTTAGGGAAAATTGCTCGGAATAATAGCCATATCGGAGTTATGTCATCCATTCCATGAAGAGTTTTGTCCGGCATCGGGCGGCCCACCACTTTCGTCAAAAGGTGTTCGGGTACTGGCAGCTGCGGTAGGGACTGAGAAACTGGTGGGGTCGGGCGTGTTTTAGGGCTCGGGTTTTCAGGTTTGTCCACTTTTGAGCGGTAGCTGGGAGGCTCACTGCTGCTATTGGGCGCCTGTGACCGCGGTCTTTTTGCTGGCGGAGCAAGCGGGTTTGTGGAGCCAAATCGGAAAGTGTCGGGTGTGTCTTCATCTATAGGTGCACGGGTTTGGGATTTAAGGTCCCGGAGTTTGGATTCGAGGTTGTTTACTTTTGCACATAGGTTAGAAAGCATTTGATGCATGGTTGATTTCCATTGGTCATCAGTCAAAGGCTCCTTGGAGATGGACCCATTATTGTTCGGGGTTGGTAGAGCCGGTCCCAAAATTTGGTTGAGATTTGCCTGTAGAGTATTGACCTGGGCAGAGAGGTCTGTGATAGATTTTTGTAAGTCCAATTTCTATTGGTCATTGGGCAAGAAGTCCTTGGGGACGAACGCCTCAGTTGAGGATTCGGCCTGGCCCGACATTTTTAGCTGCTGTGGGACTGTGGGTCCCCAGGCTTTCTACTGGATTTTATTTTGTTTTGTTTGAAAATCCAAATTTCAAGTCTGGTATTTATGTGACTTTTTGGTTACTCGTGGGATCTATCACCTCGGATGGACGGCTTGTGGTCGACTATCGAGGATAACCGAGTCTCTTCGGTTTCAGGCCGGAGCATTGGTCCTTTTTACGAGTCCAATTAGCTCATCACACTGACCAAGTTAGGATATTCAGGGGCTTTAGTCCCATCAAGGTTACAGATAAAATACCCGTTGCCCTCCCTGCATACTACTTTGTATGGTCCGCCATATGGTGATGTCATCTTGTTCATTTTACCTTCATAGCAGACCATGACAATGTCCCCTTCCTGGAAGTGTATACACTTCTTTTGGTATTCTAGGTCATATGCTGAGCGTATCTTCCCGTGATATTGCGCAGCATTAGAATATAGTTGGTTCTTCCCATGATACTGTTGTACTGGGTGCGATCACTGATGTGTTGTAGTCTGTGAATAGATTCTGTCTGCGACCGAATTACACATTAAATCTCGGTGACTTATGCCTTCTTGAAGTGCGCAGATTGTGGCCCATCTGTACGAAGGAAAGTAGGGAACGCCAGGTACCTGGGTTTTGTTCAACAAACTTCCGTAACAGTGGTATGAAATCTCTGTGTGATTTTTTGTTCGCATCTAAGACTTTAGGTTGGTAAGGGCCAGCGACTAGATGTTGTGTCGGCGCTTGTTCGATGACTCTTGCAAGTATGTTTTTAACATATTGTCAGTGTGTGTCTTGATCGGTCTGTATGATTTATGGGAACCAATGTTGGCACATGATTAATACCAGCATACGTGCTACAGTAGCCGTTGATATGTCCAACATTGGTCTGAGTATGACATATGATGAGTGCACATCTAGCCATACTAACACATATATGTGTCCTTTGTTTAAGTTTAGTAGTGGTCAAATGGTGTCCACTTGGACAAAATGCGGCTGTGATTGATTGTAAAGGATGAAATTCCTTTTGTGTATCGTATTTTTGAGACATGATACACATCCTTCGATATACCTATTTACATATTGCTAAATTTGTGGACAATCGTGTCCATCTGCTTGCGACTTGTTTACCGTTTCCTCAGGGGTGTAATGTCCTATGTTGTGGTCTTGCTCGATGATGCTGACACGTGTTTCGTATTCTATTTTATGTGATACATCTCCATAATTAACTGTTTGGGATGCTGAAACATGTATGGCAGGTTGTTCCCGCATTGAGTCAAAGTTTGAAGGCTTCACTTCTATCTTTGCGACTAATGTGACACCCCATGGAGTCTTGCCAAAGGCTTTCGTGCCTCCTTTGAATAACGTATTGTTTGTGCATTCCACTAGCATCGGGTCTTCTTCTAGTAAAGACAAGAACTTCGGAAATCACGTTGCATTGGGGTAGTATGGTACCCATCTCGTGGTGCTGGTTGTCTCTTCAATGACTTTGCCAAGGGAATCAGGTATGAGTTTCCATGGTGGATTTGCCCATGTATTCACTTCCTGCGCCCATTTTTGTAAGATTGCATTATGTTCTTTTGTGTAGTATTTATCAGTGTGTGCATTGTGTGCCGATGCAAACACATCTACTGTGAATTTCCCAAATAGTCTTTCAGCTTCCTTGTAGAATCTGGGGTGTAACATCCAGTCAATAGCTGATATGGTTATGGGCATGTTTGTTTCCAAGGTGGTGTACTCTTGGCTGTTGTGTGTTTTTTTATTTGCGTCTTGTAATACCTCAGACTTTTATTATCAAATGTGTCTTCGTGTAGACGCAACAACAATCTGCCATCTGATTGTCCTGGTCTGGGACATGTATGATGGAGAAGTGGTGGTGGTATATTTCTGCTATTTATTTGGCTAGCATTGGGTGTAACGTCTGTTGGCTGTTTATTTGCGTAAGCGCTTTATGATCTGTCCTTAGCGTCATATCCTTTCCTTTGGTGTATTCAGATAAATGTTCCGGGCTATATATCAGTACTAGTAGCGTTTTTAGTGTTTGTTCCATAACGTTGTTGTGCTAAATTTAAGCGTTTGAAGAAGTAGAGAATATCTCTCCTGAATCTATCAATGACTTGAAATAAACATACTCTCTGACCCGCAGGTCACCAGTGTAAAACGGACTACCCAATTTCAAAACCCCACAGACCCCACCAATAAGTCACATACTAGACCTGGAATGTAGAATTTATTTTTGTTTTTAAACAAAAAATCCAGTTGGGACCCACAGCCACCATTGGTGGGCCAGGACAAACCCCCAACTAAGACGTTCGTCACCAAGGACTCCTTGCCCAATGACCAATGGAAATTGGACTTACAAATATCTATCACATACCTCTCTGCCCAGGTCAATACTCTACAGGCCAATCTCAACCAAATGTCAGGACCGGCTCTACCAAACCCGAACAATGATGGGCCCATTTCCAAGAAGCCTCTAGCTGACGACCAATGGAAATTAACCATGCATCGTGTCAAGGTGAACAACCTCGAATCCGAACTCCGGGACCCAAAATACCAAACTTGGGCACCTCTAAATGAAGGCACACCCCACACCATCCGAATCGGCTCCACAAGCCCGCCTGCCCCGCCAGCAAAAAGACCGCGGCCGAAGGCACCCAATAGCAGCAGTGAGCCTCCCAGCTACTGCTCAAAAGTGGACAACCCCGCAAACCCGAGCCCCAAAAAACGTTCGACCACACCAGCTTCTCAACCCCTACTGCAGCTGCCAGTACCCACACACCTTTTGGCAGAAGTGATGGGCTACCCGATGCCGGACAAAACTCTCCACGAAATGGATGACGTAACTCCGGTATGGCTCTTCTTTCGGGCAATTTTTCCTAATGGCAAGCCTCCATACCAATAAGAAATTGAAAATTACTGGCACGCCCAACCGTACCTCAATCGTGATCACTTCCTTTGGTATCTCCCGTCTAAACCGATTTCTTAACTAAATCGCCACATCGTCCCGGGAGTTCCACCAGTTTCGTCCGCCTTTGTGTTCCTAGTGACGCTGTTGCCCAGGTGAAACAACATGCAACACTTACGTAGAAATGACAGTTTGATAAAACTATCGACCCACGCTTCAAACACTGTCCCGACTCTACGAAAGAAGCTTTAATCCACTATCTTCATACCAAGCGGGAAGCTCGCTGCACACATGAACGAGCGCCAAATGTTCTTGCCCGCAGCATGGATGCTCTATTGAACCCCCTTGTCAACTCCACTTGTAACTTATCTCTTTTGAAATAAATAATATTATCCCTATGCCGTAGTTACTAGCGTCGTTCATGATTTGGAACGGTACCCCATCTACAGGGTATGCTAGTGTCGCCGAACATGCGATAGCTTCTTTGAGTTCTTCCCACTCCTTTTTCAGTTCCGGTGTTCATATGTTTCATTTTTCCTTTCATTTGGTTCCGGAAGTGTTTAGTTGTGTGGACAAAGTGGACATGGTCGCGCATATAACTCGTGAGTCCCACCGCTTTGTGCAGATCTCGTTTTGTTATGGGTAATGGCCAGTCCATTATTATTTTATGTTTTTTAGTATCCGCTTTGAGCCCTTGTGTGGTGACTTTTACACCTATAATGTTGACCACTTTGACCGCGAAGGCATATTTGTTGTAATTAAGTCTGAAGTTTGCTCCATTCAACCGTTTGAATACTTTTCGAACTGTCTTGCGGTGTTTTCTGTAAGACTTGCAATGACTGTGTCATCGACATACACTTGTACTCATTTGATGTCTATAGGTAAGTTTGCCATGACTCTCTCGAGTTGTGCTATGAGTTGAGTGTAGGCCAAATGGTTCTGACTTGAATGAGTATTGCGCTCCTCTCCACGAGAACGTGAAGAAGTGTTGGCTTGCTTCGTCTACTAAGAAGTAGTGGAGCCCCCCATGAGATCTAGCTTGGAGAAGAATAGTGCACCTTGTATGTTGTGCAATACTTCCTTTTTTTTTGGTAGCACGAAATTATCACGTTCATATTGTTATTTGATCTCACGCAAGTCTAAACATGTACTTACTTTTTTGAGGAGACCTGTTTGGTCATGTTCAACCGTTGATAACAGCGGTAAATTTACCGTTGTTCGTATAGTTCGTTTGTATTTGTGGCCGTCTGTAAATCACCTCTTCACATTTTCATCCGTTTGTGGGGTATACTTGTGTGGTACGAAGTTTACATTGGCGTGCCTCGTTTGTCTTATTACTTTCATTTGTGGGTACTGTGACTGTAGAACCTGGTAGGTTACAATGTTGTGTTGGTATCTAAGAGGTCTGCAAACCTTCTTGCTCATGCTCTGGGTTTTCCTCATGTGGATTATGTAATGTATCCCACTTCGCATCTGTTGGTATAAGTGGATTTATTAATCCTGCTATGTATATACCTATGTATGGAAGTATGTATATACCTAGAACTATTGGTGCCTTCTTGTCAGGTAGGTCCAACACTTCAAACCCCTGAGAGGTTTTCCTTCCTTGGGTTGACCCTGTTCTTCGTATTCTAGCGTCTATTTGTGCTAGTTGTATGTGACCCGGCTGTGGTCTGACTGATAGATATGGTTCAGTTACTGTATTTTGTCCATACATGTGCGTTGTGCACCGAAGTCTACTAGGGCGTTGTATGTGTTGCCATTGATTTGTATGTCAATGTGTAATTTTTGGTCTCGTGGTGCGGGAAGTAAGGATAAAGGTTGGTAATTTATATCATCTGCATTTAGTATCATCATTTCTTCATCTGTATTTACATTTAGCCTGTCAGCCATGTCAATTATGTTTGCTTCCGCCCACTAGTTGTTTCAGGACTCATCGCTATTTGTTATCTGTTCTACCTTCCCGGAGGTAATTGGTAGTCTAGCTACATGCACATCGTTCTGGACACGCTCCTCCACCTTCTTGTTCTGATTTGATGCCTTCACAGGACATTGGCTAAATCGATGTGCGGCTGGTGACACCTTACAATAGGAACATGCACGTATTGTCGCTCCTTTCTTCTCATGGGGTTGTCCTATTGGGTTGGGTTTGTGATTTAGTGGTAGCATCCTGAGGCTGGCTGTGCGTGGCCGCGTGATAATTATATCTCTTGCACTCTCGGTGCATACAATCTGCCTGCACCTTGGCTGCTGCTCTTATGATTGCTTAAGTAAGAGAGTGGAACACGGTATGTTTCATATCTGATAAGTGCCCGTCACTTCCATCGGGCAGTTTGTCTGCTTTAATGATGGCGTCCACTTTCTCTTGCTGTCCAATACACATGAGTGCCTGGTAGCTCGCTACCTTGAGTATTTGCTTGTGTATGGGCTTTTTGTCCGTGTTTTGGTAGCACTCATCTAACACTTACATCACTCTATGCAACCGCTCTGTGCGTACCTCTACGTTCAGTGCCTTGTTCTCCATGTCATAGAAACATTTCTAACAGAAAGTCTACTGAATAGTGTCTGAGTTTGTCAATAATAACTCTATTGAATTGCTCAGGATCTTTGTAGTGCTTTGTGATCTGTGTTTCTGAATCACATACCTCATTGAGTACCCCCTTGGTCTTCTCAGTTGCGTCAGTGGAATCTAATAGATATCTCACTAGCGCTGGATACTAACATAGTGGCATAGATTTGGTTACGAACAGGTGTCTATATTGCGTAGTAAACTCTATAGTCTTCACAATTTTCATTTTGAAGTAGCTATCTCTTGGTAACTTCGCAAATTATGAGGTCTTTAGTAGTTTCGATGGTGCAGGTTCACTAACCCTATCACCTAAGCGTGAACACATAAGCTCTATCTTGTTAATGTACTGACTGGTTAGAATTATATCATCTTCCTCATCGTCACCGCACTCATTGATAGCTTGATCGTATCTCTTTATAGTTCTGCGTCTAATAATGGTATGCAACGTTCTGGTTACTGGTCATGAATGCCTACTCTCATTTTGTGTAGACTCGCAATGTTAACTGGTGCAGTTCGTTCTAATTTAGCTACAAACCTACTAACTAGAACATAGTTGCCTTGACAACTGATTTTGCTATTTCTAGACGCATGGCTGATGCCTGTATGGGCATGCAACCCACCCGGTGATGATTGGCTTGAGCCACTGCCTTGGTTTGTCCTCCTTGCTGGGCTGTCCCCCCCACCGTCCGTGGCAGCGTCACCCTCTTCACTATCTTACATGTCTGTTCTGGTTCCCGTTGGCATCTTGTGATGTCGGTGTTGGTGTGCGTGTATTATAAGTTATTAGTAAAGACTTGTGCTAGGTTTGCTGCGAATGAGTGCCTTACTCCCTATTGTCTTTACTAGTTAATTGTATGAAAATAAATAAAAATTGAATTTATCTCACTTAGCTTTGTCGTGGTCACGCCTTGCTGCACTCCCAGGGGAAGTGTTTACCGTCCTGTGTTATGCAGTGGCTTGTTGCGTTCCTTCCTGTGATTGTAAGGTGTATATGGTGTTTGTTAGTTCATCTTATTCAGTCACGCGTGGACTTCCTTGTGCTTATTTTGTCATATGAGAAATTATTTCTCACTTGATCTTAACTTGATGTTGGTCCTAGTGACGATGATTTTGTCTATTTCTAGACATATGGCTGATGCCTGTATGGGCATGCAACCCACCCGGTGTTGATTGGCTTGAGCCACTGCCTTGGTTTGTCCTCCTTGCTGGGCTGTCCCCCGCACCGTCCGTGGCAGCGTCACCCCCTTCACTATCGTACATGCCTGCTCTGGTTGCCGTTGGCATCTTGAGATGTCTGTGTTGGTGTGCGTGTATTATAGGTTATTAGTAAAGACTTGTGCTATGTTTGCTGCGAATGAGCTCTTTACTCTGTATGAAAATAAATTAAAATTGAATTTATCTCACTTAGTTTTGTCGTGTTCACGCTTTGCTGCACTCCCAGGGGAAGCGCTTACCGTCCTGTGTTATGCGGTGGCTTGTTGCGTTCCTTCCTGTGATTGTGAAGTGTATATGGTGTTTGTTAGTTCAGCTTATTCAGTCACTCGTGGACTTACTTGTGCTTATTTTGTCATATGAGGAATTATTTTCTCACTTGATCTTAACTTGATGTTGGTCCTAGTGACGTCACCGAGGAAGTTCAGTCATATTGACGTCACCTATGATGTTCGGTCTCATTGACAGCACCTCTAGTGTATCGTACTTCTTGTGTTTTTTAGTATGCCGTAAACTTTTATATACCGAGCTCTCCTATTTCAGTATGTGTTTGTCGGTTTGTGCCCTTTTGTACCTGCTACTATCAATATGGTCTTCGTTTTGCTGTTGTTATGTACCTCCTGGTCACTGTGTTTTAATCACACTGAATGTTTTACATGTTTTGTACATGAATTCGTCACACCCGTAATTCAACTTGATACGTGTGTGTGTTATTGTGTGATGTCCTCAACTTTAATGTGCGGACTTCGTTGCACCCTTGATGTATGTCTTAAATCAAGTTGTAAACTTGTGCTGTTCGTCTTGATGTTTGCTGTCAAACTCTGTTGATGCCCATCCTGTGTTGAACAGTGAGGGTGTGAGGTTGATGCATGTTCTGTTAATTTGTGCATAACTGATTTGAATGTCAATTTTTGGACTGTCAATGGTTATTTGTGTGCCCCCTCACCTTGTTGATTTGTTCGTCAAATTTGTGTTCAATTACGTAGAGAAGGCTTATTTTTACGGTGGATGTCATATTTTTATATAGTATCGTCTTGGTTCGCTTACCAATATGACCTAGTCTTTTGTGCCACTCTTCGACTGTGCTCGTTGTGAGTTGCGCGGGTGCGTACTGGTCACTGTATAGTATGGAGAGTAGCAGAAAGATACGACCAAAGGAAACAATAGACGTCTTCTCAAGTACAATTGTCTCAGCTAGGAATAGTCAAATGCAGGTTAAGATGTCACCAACGCAAATATTAGTATAATTAAGTCCATAGATTCCCACCAAACTTTCATTTATCGCAAGTAGACTTGACAGACGACCCCATGTCTACTCTAAAAGTATAGTGGTAGTGGGTTCTGATTTCACGGGACATATCAGTTCTAATACTTCTGTTCTATACTTGGTGTGGTGGGGCCCATATACAATCTTCATGAATTTCAGAACGGAGGTCAGAGGAGTGCCGAGGAGACAGGAATAATATGGTCGTTTAACTTAGTTAGTACATAGTTTCTTATGTACATTAACAATATAATAAAGTATATAGTTAACAAAGGCGATAGATGCATGGTATAGACGCAGGAGATAAATGCATGCGATAGGCAAAAGGCACATGTACCACATCAATAATATAATAAAGTCCATATAATCAAAAACTACAAGTATAGACACGTGCAAAAAAAAAACTCATGTATAAGAACCATGCGATAGATGCATGCGAAAAACGCAAAATAAAATAAAATGAAGACGAACGAAAGACATGCAAAAGACTCGTGTATAAAACGAATACGATAGATGCATGCGAATGACGCATGTATAGGAAACATACGATAGATGCATGCGATAGTGTAATAAGCCGGGCCTCCACACTAGACTCTATGTATAAACGTACTCTTAAGCAGTACGCAAATTTTAAACGTACTCTTAATAGTACGAGGCACTTAAGTTTCCTAAATGTACTCTTAATAGTACGAGGAACTTAAGTGTCCTAAAATGGTTTTTAATGCTTTTATTAATTAAACTTTTCCATTTAACATATTTGGATGAGGCCATTAAAAGGCCTCAGTAAAATACCAAACCTAAAAGAGTTGATCTAGTTCTATTAATAGAGCTTTATTTACTTTGCAATTTTATTTATATCTGAATACTCCGGTAGCGAGATGGCTCAACCGAATATAGGTTTCTAGGGACTATTAACGTTACCTAGTTGATCCTCCAATAAGCCAACCATATGTGCCAGTCTGATGAAGGCTAAGTCGGTAATTCTTGATAGTGGCAAGTTATTGGTTAAGACAATAACTAAGGACGTCAAGAGTAAAATATTTCTTCGTCTAAAGATAGGATTTTAAGAGTCTCTCGGATTCGCCCCAGAATAGAGCGACAACGAAACACTAAATAAAATCCCTTCGGCGGATACAGTACTGAGAGGATTATATATAGGCAATATCTCAGCCTCACAATCCCTCAGAGTATTGCTATTTTCACGAGGCAAATCTAAATTTATTGAACGTCTCATTTCGTTTATTTATATCGATATTTACACGATATTTAGAATTTACCTACACGTTTATTTATTCTAAAGCATTAGTATCGCTTTTATTAGACCGAATCTTACAATAGTCGCATGCGAAAGATGCATGTATAAAACGCATGCGATAGCCGCATGCGAAATAGGCAGATAAGATGCATACGATAGATGCATGCAAATTACGCGAAAATAAGATTTAGGTGAAAGACGCATAGATAGATGTATACGATAAATGCATGCAAAAGGCACAAAAATAGGATGCAGGCGAAAGACGCATGCGATAGTCACATACGAAAGACGTATGTACAAGACGCATACTGTATAAGACGCATACGATGGATGCATGTTATGGTCGCATTTGAAAGAGACGCATGTGTACAATGCATGCAAAAGCTGTATGCAACCGATGCATACAAAAGACACGAAAAATAAGATGTAGGCAAAAAACGCATGCAATAGTCGCATATTTAACGGTTTTTATTAATTAAATACCTTTTCCATTTTACATATCAGATATTTGGACAAGGCCATTAAGAGGCCCCAGTAAAATACCAAACGTAAGATTTGGTCTAGTTCTATTAATAGAATTATATTTACTTTCTAAATCTATTTATATCTGAATACTTCGGTAGCGAGATGGCCCAACCGAACATAGGTTTCTAAGGACTATTAGTGTTGCTTAGTTTATCCTCCGTTCAGCCAACCAGATGTGCCAGTCTGATGAAGGCTAAGTCGGTAATTCTGGATGTAATAGCCGGGCCTCCACATTAGACTCTATGTTATAAACGTACTCTTAAGCAGTACGTAAACTATAAACGTACTCCTAATAGTACGAGGAACTTAAGTTTCCTAAATGGGTTTTTAACGGTTTTATTAATTGATACCTTTTCCATTTTACATATCAGATATTTGGACAAGGCCATTAAAAGGCCTCAGTAAAATACCAAACATAAGATTTGGGTTAGTTCTATTAATAGAACTATATTTACTTTCCAAATCTATTTATATCTGAATACTTCGGTAGCGAGATGACTCAACCGAATATAGGTTTTTAGGGACTATTAGCGTTACCTAGTTTAACATCCGTTCAGCCAACCAGATGTGCCAGTCTGAAGGAGGCTAAGTAGGTAATTCTTGATAAGTGGCAAGTTGCAATAACTATGGACACCAGGAGTTTTTTTCTTTTTTTTCCTTTCTTTTTTTAATTTAATTTAATTTAATTAAATTTTTTATTTTAAAGATAGGATTTTATGAGTCTCTCGGATTCGCCCCAACGAAACATACCATAGTTTCTAATAGAGCGACAACGAAACACTAGATAAAAATCCCTTCGGCGAAAACAGTACTGAGAGGATTATATATAGGCAATGTCTCAGCCTCACAATCCCTCAGAGTATTGCTGTTGCACGAGGCATACCTAACTTTACCAAAAGACTCATTTCGTTTATTTTTTTTTCGAATTCCACGATACTTAGACTTAACCTAGGCGTTTAATTACTCCAAGGCGTTAGTATTGTTAGAGTACAATGTAGTAGACTTCAAATAAAGTGCAAATGTATTTAAAGTAAGGTGCATTCGAATGAATTTATTTATGATCTCACCCTCAGCTATATACTGATGGTGTTTGTACTAATGTTCAACCACTTGGGTTGGCCAGGGTAAAAACTCATATGATCAGTATGAGAAACCTTATGCAGAACACTTTAGCACTCGGATATATTTTCTAGAAATATATATATCATATTCTCTGTTACTACACTCAGCGAGATCTCGGACCTCGGCTCTCGGCTAGCCGGTGGCCCGTATCCTATAAATAGAATAATCTGAGAAGAAGTCTCAAATTACTCTTACGTTCTCTCGGACTGACCCACCTATACTTATACTAATTTGAGAACAAGTCCCAAATTACTCTTGGGCTGACGACGTAAAACGTTATTAACGTATATAGAAATACGTCTACTACTGTAGTCTCTCAAGTATCGCCTTGATAGACCGAATCTTACACATTTTAAAGTTAGCAATGGTAATAACATTTAGACTACTTGAACGTAAAGGTAGATAACTACCACGAAATTTTTCCTAAACACAGTCATTCCTTAAGAGAAAAAGACTGAAGTCATAAGTTAAGATTATGACAAAGAAAGACAATACACCTGCAAAGAGACGCAAGGCTGAACGTAAGAAGATGGAGAGAGAATCCGCTAGCGCTGCAGCAGCTACTGCTGCTGCAGAAGCAACCGCCGCTGCTGCCGATGCGTTTAACCGCACCGTAGCTGAAGCTCTTGTCTCCGACAATAATAGTCAACAGGACAATGCTTCGGATAAGGATGTAGCCATTCCGATTAAGGAGACTACTCCTACAGACAGAGCCCGAGGGCCAACTATTGCTTCAACTTCAAAGCTTGCATTTACGAAGCCAGGAAGTGAAACAAGGGACACGTCTCAAGACGCCCCAACCAATTCTTCTGACGAAACTCAGAAAGAAAAGTCCCCAATTATAGGGGACAGAGACGAATCTCAGAAGGTACCTATTACCGAACCAGAAGAGAAGGTAAGCTCAAGTGGCAACCCCGAATCTACGTCCGAGACCACTGAAATAAGGCGTATAAAGTAAGTTAATTACTGAAAACACTGATCTTAAAAATCAGTTTGCCATCCTTATAAAAGACATGACTGTTGAACAGGTAGATCGATTGTATAGATCAGGAAAACATGCACAACACTTACGCGAGCATGTTTCTCCGGGCATTACTGAAGCCCTACAGAAGTGGACAGAACGTCAACATCGAGCGCCACACCTGAGCCAGATGTGCTCAGCGTATCTATACCTTACGAGGTACTACCACCAGAACTTGCGGCTAATTACTCACCTGTTCTGACACCCGTCCGTGAGTCACCCGTCCTTGAGGGTATTATAGACCCAGAGGCAGGTAAAAATACTCCGCCACCTTTACCCAATTGGGATGCCAATCGTCGGAAACCCGTTAAGACTGGGTATGTTATCCAGACGCATGAATCACCGAAGATTATAATACCAACTACTATCCGAGGGACAGAGCACGGAAAGGCCTCGACCATGGACTTTACAAGGAGTAATAAACATTCCCGTAAATGTGTTAACGATGTCGAATTTAATCGCTTCGATCGCACAGCAATACGCCAGCCAGCAGAGAATTTTTACTCTGACGAGGTGACCGAACTTAATAAACCGGTCGACGAGCACCGAGCTGATGACGTATCATATTTTGCTAACATGATCGCGATCAAGCAGAAGTGCATCGATCAGCTACCTTAGGCCCAACGTGGGCAAGAGCACAGGGATAGCCAGAAGTACAAGGGACAGATCAGTCGACTTATGTCAAACTGGGATGCCAACAGCAAGCAGGTCGAGTTTATAAACAACCATGACCTCGACACGCTAACCCGTACGGTTAATGCGTTTACGGTCATGCTGGAGACAAATGATTGCTCCCCAACAATGAATTTCAACTTTAATGCAGTCATTTGACCCTACAGGAACAAGTTACTTGATCCTGCAGCGACACCAGCGTGAGCTAGACACTTGTCGTGACTGGCCAGCTGTGTGCTGGTTTGTTACGTCCTTATTAAGCAAGGACATGCGCAGTCCAGGACTAAGTTCCATCTTGACTGAACCATTTGAGAATACTCCTATTCAGAGTTACATTCTGAAACTTGATGCTGATCTAAAACGCCCAGATATAACAAAGGACAAGACGCAGCGATGGTACGAGCTCCTGGTTATGCATGTATTCTGTAAAAACATAGGGAACAATGACCGTGAAAGTCTACACACCGAGTTTCGACGTAAATACGCTACTGAGGCTCGAGACAAGGGACATAAAACAAAGTATCATCTATCCCGACTTACGTGGGAACAGTTTTATGACACTGTATTCACTCTTTTCCCCGCACACCGAGTAACCTCGAAGGGAAAGGCGGTAAATAAGAAACCGCGCGAGCTCACTGATCAAGGATACCTCTCACGCCAGACGTCAGATGATAAACCTCATCAGACGCGTCCTAACCAGACACGCAATTACACACGACCCAATAAACGGGCACGTGCAGAGGCGAAAGACAAGGAAGCTCCATTTAAGGAGATTAAAAAATGTGCCGACGCACTGTGCGGGTATGACATGTACCAAATGACCCCTAACGGTTATTGGAATGGCAGACATGCACCCACCTGTACACACTTTCTTACTAAGTGTGACAAGTGTGAGAAGACCAATGTCTATCACACCAAGTCGTGCGACAAAAATCCCGACATTAAGTTGGAGTGACGGTACTACAAGGTACAATCGTTAAAAAGAAAATACAACGACCTTTTAGACGAGCGTGTAATAATACCTGTATATTGCAATGGAAATAAAGTCCTTGCATTGATTGATCCTGGTTCAGAAATTTCATGTATATCCGACCACTTTGCAATAATGAAAGACATTGATAGGCGCACTCAAACTACTCACCTAATCTTAGCAGATGACAAAACTTCTAAGTGTGATACCATGATCACAGATGTTAAAATCTCCCAGGCCTATGATAGAAATATCACTACCCAAGCTGTGATAGATAAGATGTCACAGAAGTACGACTTAATAGTCGAAATGAGTGACTTACTCACCCTAGGTATAACCGTAACTGGTTTACCAAATAACATAGATCCATTAAAGGATCAATCAGGCGATAATTGTCTGACACCATATAAGCCCCCGTCAGACACAGTCAAGGCATTAATACCTGAGTTTGCGAACAAAATTATGGATCTGGTTCTAGTAAATAAAAAGATAAAGATCACAGATTGGGAAAAATTCCGTTTTAACGACGGATATGTCAGCCTTGACTTAACCAAGGTAGAATTTACTAAGCTCAAACACCCTTCAAGAAACTATGTATCTTGGAGACACGAAGCTGTAGTCAAATAACAAGTTGAGAAATGGTTATCCGACGGGGTAATTGAAATCAATTACCAACAAACGCCAGTTAACGTAGCATTATTGGCAGTTGATCAACACAAATCTGACGGAACATTTAAAAAAGTCAGAATATGTCTAGATATGAGTCCAATAAATAAGTTATTGCCGACTCATAGTTTCCATTTCCCTCGTATAAACGAGTTACTGAGACGAATGGAAGGTGCTACGGTGTTTACATCTAAAGAACTAACACAGGGGTATCATCAAATGCAAATTTATAAACCCCATCGTAGGTACTTTAGTTTTACCTGGAAAGGTAAACAATACAGGTTCAGAGGTGCACCTTTTGGGTTGTACTCCTTACCAGCATTCTTCCAACAAGTAATAGAGTAAATATTTGCAGACATGCCTAACGTGCAAGTCTATATAGATGACATAGTCATCTGTTCTAAGACTAAGGGCAAACATGCCGCATTAGTCAGGCGAGTCCTTCAGAGACTCAACGAACAAAACTTCAAGATTACCGAGCAGTAATGACACTTCGCCATGAGCGAAATACAGCTCTTAGGCTACCGTATATCTGGGGAAGGTATTAAAATCGACCACGGTAAGGTGGAACACCTATTAGATTGGCAAACACCAACTACAGGAAGAGATGTGAACAGCATGTATGGGTTTATAAACTTCTTTTCAGATGGAGTACCACACTTGGCTGATTATCTTAAACCCTTTGGACACTTAAGATATCATAAAGGCAAACTAGGAGACTTGTGGACTGAAGAGTGTTATGACGCATTTAAAGCGCTCAAGCACGCAGTCCAACAAGCCCCTGTTGTACAAGGACCAGTCAATGGCGTGCCTTTTGAAGTAGCAATGGACGCATCAGACTTAGCACTCAGAGGTGGACTATACCAGTTTATATATAATAAACCTAGGTATATACAATTCTTTAGCCGAGCAATGAATGCATCACAGTCGAATTATCCAACTGTGAAGCAAGAGCTACTAGCCATAGTAGCAGCTTTAACACACTTCTGCGATTACTTATACGGAACCGCTTCTACGTTGATGTGTGATCAGAAGTCCCTTCAATATATGAAAGAAATGAAGCCAGACTCTCAATTACTAAGCCGATGGCATGATACACTATCAAAGTTTCATTTTGGTATCAAACACCTACAGGGATACAATCACGCTTTGTACCGGACTCCAATAAACCCGTACGTGAGTTACTAGCCACTGATTGGAAATGTAACCCCAGGTGGGTTGAACTGGCTCAAAAGATATTTGGGCCACATACAGTTGACATGTTTGCTGCACATCATAATGCACAACTTAAGAACTACAGGACTTTAAATCATTCTTTAGGAGATGCCTTTCAACTAGACCTCTTCAAACATAATGCGTGGGCTAATATACCATGGCAGTTAATTGCCCAGTTACTAAATTATGTTTATATGCACAAAGCTATCATCACGTTGTGTTACCCATTACGGAGTAAAGATCCATGGCTCAATAAATTAATAAGCATAATACAATGCGAGCCAATATATCTAGATAGGGAAGTAGATACTTTCCTATATCAGGGTACCCGAGCCGTCCAGAAGACACCCTGGAGACATACTATAATATGTCGTATAGGTTCCATTGGAACAACCAAATGGACCCCTTCTGAGACCTTCTTAACAAGATCAAAGTATCGGAGATTCCACTCTCCACTAGATTGAACGTTAAGCAGTTCAAAGGCAACACATCACTTGAAGTCTGTGCACAATAAATACAATCTACTAATGGTACTACAGTTAAGAAGCGTCAGTCTCTAACTAGGACTCTGTTCAATAACATAAAGTTCGACAACGATAAAATCCCTTCGGCGAAAACAGTACTGAGAGGATTATATATAGGCAATGTCTCAGCCCCACAATCCCTCAGAGTATTGCTGTTTTCACGAGGCATACTTAACTTTACCAAAAGACTCATTTCGTTTATTTATTTCGAATTCCACGATACTTAGACTTAACCTAAGCGTTTAATTACTCTAAGGCGTTAATATCGCCTTGATAGACCGAATCGTACAATAGATGCATGCAAAACACACAAAAATAAGATGAAAACAAAAGACGTATGTATAAGACGCATACAATAGATGCATGCAAAAGACGCAAAATAAAGTTAATGCGTATCTGACTTTTTTTCTCTTATGTTTATACTTTATTCAAGTATCAATCAGTACTATTCACAAGCTAAGCGACACCATTGTATACTACACAAAACAAACTTCTCCTTCTTCCTTTGTTTACGTTTTTGGCTACTCACGACTATAGTACTTGCTAGGGAACTATACTCGCGAACCAACGGCCACACAATTACGAATATAGTACTTGTTAGAGAGCTATACTCGCGAACCGACGGCCTCACTATTTCAAAATTCCACATCCACATGCCTTTCCATTCCAGATTCAACGGCTTTCCATTCTCTAATTTCACATCCAACGGCCTTCCATTCTTTAATTTCGTATTCAACGGAACGGCCTTCCATTCTCTAATTTCAATCCAACGGCCGTCTATTCTCTAATTTTACATTCAATGGCCCTTTGAAAAATTCTTCATTTCACATTCAACGGCAACAGTTCATTGAACAATTCGAAAATCTTTCCGTTCATGTTGTTCAGTGAGTCTGTGATTTTCCGTTCATTAATATATATATGTTACAAATTTTTTATTTTTTATTTTGCTAAAATCATAAATATTATTTTTCCCATATAATATGAGACAATATATACATATTTTATATTTTATTATGTATTTTATATTTATAGCGCCCAATGTCCATAGCCCTAAATGTTTACGAATCTTGTTGGGGCAGAATTCGTAATCATAGACTGCTGGTATTTATATATATTATTTAAAAAAATAATTAGTAGAAACTCTAGAGCGAGAAACACTAACTATTTAGAATACATAGTATTTACACATAGGCAGGCAGTAAGTAGTACTATAGCTCAGTAGGCACTAGTAAGTAGCACATAGATAACAGTTTATATGCATTAAACGATCGACTCATATGTAGTATATAACAATGTTACTATATAATATGCTTAAAAAGTGTGTAGATGTACACATCATTACATATACAGTTTTAAATAAACATATAATTAAACATATACGTCTTCGATTCTCAATCCTTCTCATTTTATGGACGAGATCGAATTTTAAAACGTAGCTAAAGATAGCTAAACAAAACATGCTAATATCGTCCGTAATTGAACTCTGCAGAGTTCCATTCGACGTTAATGAAGTGGTCGATGTACATATTACACCAATCACTTCACTGGGGGCTCGAAACTGCTCATTTCGATTCAAGTGGGCAGTGTCCCGGTCCCCGGAGTTTGCTACACAGTCCGATCTGCTGCTAGCAGATTGGTTGTTGAACAACAGAAACATAGCTATCGTGAAGATAGCTATGTATACTGTTGTTTCCGTAGCTACGCTAGTCTTTATAGTTATATTAAACGAAGGGAGAGTGGTCCTCTCCCTTCGAAACGATCGCCTGCATCCTACGCGATGTCAGGCGATATCTTTAGTATAAATAAATACTGAAGTAGAGCTGTATACAAGTCGACCGACAACTGTATACAAGTCAGCCGAAAACTGTAAACAAGTCAGCCAAAATCTGTATACAAGTCAGCCGAAATCTGTATACAAATCAGCCAAAATTTGTATACAAGTCAGCCAAAAGCTGTATACAAGCCAGCCAAAAACTGTATACAAGTCAACCGAAAACTGTATACAAGTCAGCCAAAATCTGTATACAAGTCAGCCGAAAACTGTATACAAGTCAGTCAAAAACTGTATACAAGTCAGCCGAAAACTGCGAACTGGCATCAGGCAATAAGCGATAAAGGTAATTATTGTTCATAATAAAGGAAATTGTTTTCTTAAACTTGTTTATAAATGTTTATTGAATATATATTGAATGTTTACTATATATAAATAATATACAGAGTGAGTATCAAGACCTCATTTGCGTCTGCTGCGTACGCGAGATGCGACTGATTCTATTGGTTTTTGGGTCTGCTTTGACGACTTCGACCCAGCACTGCCAGCAGGTGCAGTAGTTGAACCCACAGCAGTTATAGTAGGCATGTTCGGCACAGCACCTATATCAGCTGTAGCCTGCGCGAACTGCAAAAGAGATGCATAAGTTGTAGCAGGGTTCGCCACAGCAGCTGTTACAACATACTCAAGCCTAAGCATCGAAGTGCTAGTGCTTTTAGGAAGCAAAGCATTTAATTGTGCTGCTGTTATTACTTTTATATTTTCACCGAGTGGAAATGAAATAGCAGTCTGAGTCCCTGCGTCTCGACCTCGGCCTAGACCACGAGCAGGATGGCCTTGCAAATTCCGAAATCCAAATTCCGAAATCTTCCTACCCGAGAAGGTCTTTGAGCATTTTTATCAAGTGCAGGACCCAGATGTTACGATGGTATAGCCCCTCGTTCGACCATATATCGAGGCGGATTAAAATTTCCATATCGTACAATTTCTGTTTTGAGAAAGTGACGGTTGCAGATATAATCAGCCTTCACATCTTCCAAAAGAAAACCTTGCAGTGCTGTCATCATTTCACCTCTGATATTGTGCAAGGTTACTTCCGGTCTGAATTTTTGGCAATTATAAACTCTTCATTTGCCTCCAGCCATAGTACCAAGTGTAATTCTGTGTGATGTTATCTATATGCGAGTATATCCTTGTTACGTTGGTCTAATATTGTCAATTTTCGAAACTGGTTTGAGTGACACGTTCTGAATTTAGGATCACGCATAGATCACGCATTTGCTATAGGGGGGTGTTTTTGCACCCAACATAACGTGAATAATCGAAATTAGTGCGGATCAGTTTGTTGGGGTCTGAAATAGAATTAGTTATTTTAGAAACACCTGGCACAGATTATAAAGAGTTTATTAACAGTTTTTTTACGAGTTTACTAATAGATAATTGCGAGTTTACTAACTGATAACTGTGAGTTTACTGACGGATAATTGCGAGTTTACTGACGGTTAATTGCTATTTTACTGACAGATAGTTTTGAGTATACTGATACTGAAAGATTATTGTGAATTTACTGACGGTTTATATGTGCATAGTATATCAGTTTGCACATAATACAATCTGAATAAATGCAAGCTAAATATACAATTACCTATGTGTCTATTACTATGAGTGCACACATTCGTACATACTTACATACTAGAAGTAGCTCTGTTCATGTCCTTCGTAATGCAACGTGCTTCTGCCGCGACCGACGTCAGGTCGACCACGTTCCCAGTGATAGCCCCATACATCTTTTAACTGCTTGTGTGTTTCAAGATTTCTCGCACTATCCAGCGATCCCACGTCTCGCGCCATGAATCCATGTATTGATGTGAATTACCATCGTTGCATTCAATGGCTTGGAATTTAGTAGAACGTACATACTTCAGTTGAAGCGGATTTTCATTGAGTACGGCAACTAATTCACAGGCTAGGGGACTCATAAATGGGTCACCACGTTGTGTGTATCGGCCAAAAACTACTTGCGCTTCGGAATCTAACATTACTCTCCATGTTGTTTCTACATAACATTTCGAAAGTACTGCATCACGTCACTAAGGCTGTGAAGCTGTATGGTTTCATTAAAAGGAATCGCTGCTAGCGTACGTGTAGTAGCTGTATTGCCAGACGGCGTAGCCGCTCCTTCCTCTGAGCTACGGTTATGGTGTGCACCCAAATGCCTCAATGGAAATGCATCTGCTAATAGCTTTATACCCCCACTAGCCGTTTTACACATATCCACCTGCGATGCGTCCAGTATAACGGGAAAGATGTCTCTTTTCTTGTGTAGTCATCCTTAGCTTTCAAAGCCTCAGTCCATATATTTCTAATGTCAATGTCTGTAGGGAATTTCACCAAATTTGACCTTGAGCTGCAATTTAATACTGAACACTGAGGTGGCATATTTGAGCATGCGGACTTATGTTTGTTATTGCAGATAAGTAATATAAATTAGTGATCGGTGTGTTGCCTTGTGCTTGCTATATTGGCCACAAGTGTAAAAATAAATATGTAAAAATTTTGCCATCTTTTTTTTGTACCAAGAAACAATCAATTTTCAAACTGGTAACAATTTGCCACCTTTCTTGAAAAGGTGGTCAGCATGCGTCGAGCGGAGATGCAACACGATAGCTCTGAAATTGAAAACAGAGCTCAAGGACAACACTATCGATAGGGTCGATAGGTGTGAGCAATCATGTGTATGCCTGTGAAATATAAAGTTCACAATGCACCTTCTGGCAGGATAAGTGACAAGTGTGGTTTACGCCCTCCGTGACCTAAAAAATGGAATTGGCGTGCATTGCAAAGAAGTGTTTATCGCGTTTCACTCGACTAATACAGTGTAAAAATGAGTGTCCAATATGTCGGTTTGCATTTATTAATGTTATTTCGTCCTATTTGGTATTTCCCAATATACACGATATTTCACCCGTACTCGTGAAGTGTAGCAAGGTAGCACAACTTAATATTTGGTCACATACGTCAAGGAAAATACGTACGTATTTACACAGACAGTAAGACGTATACACACAAGAACACACACGTACACACGCACTCATACACACACACACACGCACACGACACACTAACGTAACGTACTAACGTACGTAACTAACTAACGGAACACCTACCTTACTACGACTACTCTACAAC
>NW_014040537.1:149572-164943 GCF_001186125.1 Sphaeroforma arctica JP610
TATATATATATATATATATATATATATATATATATATATATATATATATATATATATATACTATATATATATATATATATATATATATATATATATATATATATATAGATACGCGCGCGTGCACACACACACGCATGGACATACGTTATTGAAGGTATTATATAGGTAGATTGACTTTTATTGAGCTTTGTTCTAGTTAGTATCTGTTGCTGCATTTTTCTTTATCGGAGTGCTTTCCGACAGACTATCTACCAGTTCAGAAAGAGGGGGTATCAGACTGGCATTGCCCTTGACGAACGTCATATTTTTAAATGTACTCTCATTGAAGGTCGCTTTCCGACTATCATCGAGGAGATTGCCGGATAATGAGATGACGCTCTCGGATTGACATGATATGATGTAGGCTTGAATGAAATGGGTAATGTGTTCCGAAATTTCAACCAGTACTCTGTTGCCTGCAAAGTAGGATTCATCAATTTGCCTTCGCTTAACGTGATGGGCAGCTGAACTGGCAGATTTTCCCATATATCTAGTTCCCTATCTACACTGTTCTCCATCTCCCGGTGCATAGTTTCCTCTGAAGGTGTGTTAGAAGAGGTGTCCACCACAACATTCCTTTGTGCTTTCTTAGTTTGCAAAAGTCGGCGACGCTTGCTGGCTGGACTTGCTTCTGTGTCTTCCGCCATATTCTCTAGCCAATCCAAAGATGACTTTGATACCGAACTGGTTTTCGAACTGCCCTGTACTGAAGTTGTTGTTAAACAATCGATCACTTTCTCGTTGGCGTCAGCTAAACATTGCGTATATGTTTGAATTCTAATTTGTAGTACCATAAGTGGCCACAAAACTCCAATAAACTGTCGTCGTAGTGTCTTCACAATTATTGACGATTCGCACTTATTTTTCCTATTTTTGTCATCTCTCCCATACCACAACCCAGATGGACGGTTTTCCAGTGGATCCTCCAAAATTGCGGTTACTGCAGGATCAATTAGATTATCTCTTTTAGCCATCGGATACAGCCCTAACCATCGTGTTGATCCATTGGTCCTAACCTTCTTCACCTCGTGACCGATTTTTTGCTGGGCTAAAGCTAGTTTGTCACTAGCTACAGTACTCTTATTGAAATATGCAGCTCTCGTCGCAATGTTGGTTATTAATGCCTCTATCACCGTGGTATCGTAAGCTTCCGTTGTGGATGCAAGATCAGCAAGATCCGTATCCATATTTATAATCCGCTCCAGAATATCAATTTGAAGGTCTTCACTCTCATTGTGTAGACCTTCTCCCCGCAACAGTGTAACCTGATTACTTGCTGTTTTGATATCACCACTAACTGCGTTCTTTAGGCATAGCTGTACCTTATGTGATAGACAACCAAGTGTGTAGAGGGCAGTGTCTCTCATGGCTTTCATGACATTCGCTGCATTATCTGGGGTACCGCTGAAAAAGATCTGTTTCAGATCTAACTTTCCATTCGACCTCTTGTCCGCCTGAATCCAGTCATTTAAAATGTCTCGTTGCCATTCTACTAAATTTTTGCCTGAGTGTCCTCCTCGTACAGCTAGTAATCCAATGAATACAGTTTGCATCACAAAGGTTTCTGGGTCGTTGAAATGAACAAGCAAGCCTGGCCAGTTAGTACCATTTGCATCCTTCCAAAGATCGCTTTCTACTGCGACAAAGGGACCATTGTAGTAGAAACAAGCCACATGCCAACGTCGGAGTGCATTAGCTCTTATACCTGCCTTAATGAAGGGTAAGTACTTGCAAACAGTTGCCGGTGCAGGCAGATTGTATCTAGACTTTAAGGTGTCCGGAACTTGCTTCGCTAAATGAAACCAGTCACGGAATTGCAGTTTATGACCCGAGTGCAAAAGGTACATCGTTTACACAGGTCATGATAGCCCACTGCATGTCTGCCTTAGTTTTGCTATGCGAGAATTGTGACACTACCTTGTCAGTCTTCTTCTCTAAGAAAGGTACCTTTAGCTGCTCGTGCTTCACTCCCTCATCGCAAACACGTTTCTTTTCAGTTTTGAGTGTTTGATACCAATTCTTTGCATGTTTGCCCTCATAATGAGAGATAGCATTATTCACCGTTTTACGCTTCCATACTCTAACTTTTTTGGCTTCTTTTTTTTAGCTTTCCAGTACTTGACTTTTGCTTTAGCTACTTCAGCGCAGAAGTTACATGTTGCTCCCTCTCCGCCGTCTACCTCAGTCCATTGCTTAATTTCAAGTGCTATACGGATATCCTTTTTCATACCATCGTATATTTCTGCAGGTTTATCCTTAGTAAAGGCTCGTGTATCATAGCCTCTACATCAACATCCTCGTAAGTAATTTTTGCAAGTTCCCCCATTGTAATTGTAGCTAACTCTGAGCTGGTATACAGTTGATAGATAGTATAGAGCTAATATTCTAAAAGTTTACAGACAGTCATATTCAGTTGATGGACAGTTGATAGCCAACTTATTAATAGTTGACAGATATAATGTGTGCAGTTTACTGTTATAAAATAGACAGTTTTTAGCTAGGTTATAAAGAGTTAACCAATACTTTGTGTACGTTTGTGGTTATATTACAGACAGCTTACGGATTTTTCGAAGCTAGTATATTAATAGTTATCAAGCTTGTGGTCAGTGTGTATGTGATATTGCGGTGTTGTACAGGTATTTACTTAGTGGTGACTTGGTGAATCATAACTCTCCGACTTCCGTTTGTCTATGATTATTAGATATTATTTATTTAGTATATTGCCACATATAGTGTGGCCAACGAAACTTATCTTGTATGTACTCAACAGTTATTAGCCAATAATAGTATGCTTTATTCTGTAATCCTATCTAAGCACGTTTACCCGGTTCATTTATACAGTAAGTGGCACTGGGTGCAAAGTGCACCCACTACACACTGTGCAGTAACTCACTGTACACAGTGCACAACTGCACATTGTACAGTGTACAGTGTACAGTGGTGGAATACCACAGGAATTAGATTATCTTTTACTCAGTCACTATCATCCAATCAGATGTACGCGATTACAACTATTTTACTGAGTCTAAGACAACTATCTCTGCTCAATAGTTTACGTGCCAACCAGATGTCAACAGTCAAATGATACTCGCTTTAAAGATGACTTACATATACATATATAACTTCAGGTTGCATTTTGGCGGTGCTGGCCTGGTGTGTACCACTGTACTGTGGAGTCTGTGGTACTGTGTAGAATATATTTGCAACATATATAAATTAATATCGCAAATCAAATAAATTTCAAATAGTATATTATATTATATTTCGTATATATGACACATGGCATATTTTATATAATATGGCATATTTCATAAATATGGCTTATATTTTAGAAATATGGCATATTTCATAAATATGGCGTATAAATGGCATATTTTTGCCATATTTTTGAAATCAACACTCGTATTACGTATTTTTTTCTCCAAATTTCATATCATATCTAAAATTTTACACTTAACGTTTTTAGTGCATATTTATTAATTTTTAATAGTAAAATGCCAATTTTTCGCCATATTTATTTTCGGAAAATACGTGTTCCATGGTCAGATCTGCTCCTTTATTTTATTTTGTTAAGAAAAATCGAACTTCGAAGATGTACGGTTCCACGGACCACGCCCGCCAAACGTTTGGTATTTGTTCCACGGACCACGTCACCACGCCCGCCACACTGTAAAAAAAAGAAGAAGCAGAAAATCACGGTAGATGAGATTCCGGAATATAGGAATGAAGCCTCGAGGGCTGAGGACCAGGGGGCCCAGGATTCTGGAATGTACCATACCACAGAAAGCCACGTGAAGCATCAAGATTTCTGCAATGATTGGCCATATAGAATGCGTATCACCCTCTCAAAATAGTCTATTGACAAAGGTTTTGTATATGAGGTTTTTAGTGGATGATAGATTGTGATTTGTTTGACGGCGTGCGACTGTGTAACAGTGTAAGAGTCTAAGAGAGTGTGCAACTGTGCGGTGTGCGACTGATTGACTGTGTGCCATGTACTGGCCTTGTGTGTACAGTTGTGCACTGTGTAGAATTGCAGGTTGCACCGTTGCAGTCTGCACTCTGCACTCAAGACTACTGTACAAGAAGAGAGTTGCATACTGCATCTTAATAACTGCAGACTGCAGTCTCAGTGCAGTGTGACTGCGTGTCGAGTCGTCGACTGGACACATGACTGCTTGACTGTTGGGTATTTTACCTGTTTTATTTTATTTTGTATTTTATTGCTTAAAAGAAAAGAAAGAGCAAAACAAATCATTGTCAGTGGAAGTTGAAATTGATATAAAAAAAGTATTTCGAAGAGTTCTATTGAAAAGCCGCGGACAACTCAGATCTTTAAATAAAAATATTCTTTTCATTCTCTCCATTTCATAGCCAAAAAATTCCAGTTTCAGGCCACCGTCACTGGTAACTAGTCTACTGTGTAGCTCCCCCAGCCCTACCGCCCGCCGGCCTGCCCTCATCATGGGAAATGTATAGGTTTTGCATGCAAGCTGCAGCCTGCACTTCAAGGCTCAAGGCCTCGAGCCCACAACAAAGTTTGTCGTAAAAAAATACATAGGCAGGAGTAACAGGACAGGTTAGCCTTCTGAAATAGAAACACAGGTTTTTATCTTTACAAATCCGATATTTTTTTAAACAATAGTCAAATTTGGGATAGTGCTAAAACTCTTTCTCACCGAAAACAATTACAAAGTCAAACTATTTTCCTCTGTTCGTTCCAATTTTCTACTTTATTTTGAAAAATAGAAACAAAGCAATTCCATATTCCTGCTCTTTCTAAAATATAGATTATACTGAGACCTGAGTCCGAAAGTCTGAAATATCTGACATATTATAGCCTAAAAATATAGTAGTCTCATCATTTCTCTACTAGACCCTGAGATCTGAATCTGATTGAGAGGCCCGAAGCCCGTCTGATGAGCCGAAGCCCGAAGGCCATGGTCACTTTTCAGAATGTGATGTCGGATACTCGGAATATGTGTCATTGTGTGACAGCTATTTTCACAAGTGATATTCCTGTGAGTAAAATATTCATTTTTGAAGTACAGTAAGTAAAATCTGGGCAGTTGTTGACGGAGACGAGAGTCTCAGTCAGGTCACGACGGTCAAACAACTAAATTATAGAGTAAATAGTAAATATACCCGTCACAAGTTGCAACTCTCTCCCACCTCAGAGGCTCCGAGCCTCTGATGCTCCGTCGGACCGTCCGACTCCTAATAAAAGTTCTTTCTCACTTCTTCTGTCAAATGTCAGTCAACTTGTTGTCGCAACAAGTCATAACTCTGAACTCAGTGACCTACTGACCTCACAGCCACAGGCTCACAGTCTCCCTCTCACAAGAAGTCACAACTCACAACTCACAACTCACAACTCACAACTCACAACTCACAACTCACAACTCACAACTCACAACTCACAACTCACAACTCACAACTCACAACTCACAACTCACAACAACAGGTTCACAATAGTGGAGTAAAGTGTGGAACCATTACTCTCAATTGGTCAAAAAAAATGAATGAAAAATACTTCATCCAGTACAAGGTCAAGTATGCAGTTAGTACACTACTACTAGTACCCCAGACTCCAGAGAGAGTCCCAGACCGGAGAGTCTGAGACCCGGGACCCCAGTCACCGTGCCGAGTTCATACTAATAACAATAAAATATAACACAGGGCCAGAGTCCAGTCCCAGAGTGGCCCAACTTCCAAGGCCCAAGAGGGCCCCACTCTGCCCAAGGCCTTGGGGCTTGGGCAACGGACAGTTGGGCACCGACTACCAAATCCCAAGCTCCAAAGGCAACGGCAAATATGTCTGAAATA
Source organism: Sphaeroforma arctica JP610 (assembly GCF_001186125.1). Taxonomy (NCBI): domain Eukaryota; class Ichthyosporea; order Ichthyophonida; genus Sphaeroforma; species Sphaeroforma arctica. The sequence continues at coordinate 155,438 of NW_014040537.1, forward strand.
CGGCCCAGGGGCAAAATTAAATAAAAACATTCACTTCTACTTTTTGCAGATTCAATGTTTTGCAATAACATGTGCAACATAGTGTGCAGAGAGTCACTGTAGACTCCAGAGAGTGCAACGCTGACTACTGAGGGCAGAGTGCAGAGTGCAGAGTACAGTCCACAGAGTGAAGACTATTTACCAGCAGGGTGATATAGAGTCAGACTATAGTGTATACGGTATAGTGTAGACCTTTTTTTATTTTAAATACTGTATACCTTCAATACTCTAGACAGGGTTTGGTTTGTTCTTTTCATATAACACGGATGCAATATATTAATACTTATTATTAGCAATACTGTATAGCCTTTAAATTCATCGTACATTCGCATACATAGTCTCGCATATACATAGTCTAACTATGAAGAAACTATATTCGCGTCTCGCTATTGTAGCTATGTGCCAGGTTGCATGCTTGGCACGCACAGAAACTGAGCAGGATTTTTCGATCGGTATGAGGACACTTGTGCTCACCTCCGGTGCTAATACTTTTGATGAGTTACCCATATGGGTGTCGCAAGCATACGGAGTGAATTTCGATACAGTATCAATCACGGAGGAGTCTGAGTTTAGGTTTCCAGAATGTACTGATTCTTCAGCGAACTCAGAGAATTGTGGTAGCATGGGAACGAATTCGACACGACGTGATTTTAGCAGGATAGATCTGTACGATCCCGAAACGAACGATCCCAAGTATAACTCTATCGTTCTTACAACGCTGAATTTAGGCTTTGCCTCTTACGATGAAAATTTTAATTCCATTTGGAATCAATATGGTCTCACGCAGGAAACCTCGGATGAACTAGACAAGTATTGTGTGAAGTACGGCGTTCGCACAGTGTCTCTGAATAGCAGTCCAATCGAAATTTTTGATTTTGCTATGGCACCTGCAATTTCAGAAGGAGGCGTAGCCGCTGATAATATGACGGTGTTGAGCTTTGCGTCGAACAATTGGGCAAATGACATGCGTAATATACTGAATCAAGACGCGCGGATACGCGTGGGAAGCGAAACTGAAGTATCAGCGAATGGTGCATATTGGCTTACACCAGCGCTCATTAGAGAAGATCAGAATGTTGATGGTCACATGCAGCCAATATTAAATCTTGATTACACCTGCCCGAACGGCCAGGCTTGTACTGGAGTTGGTGCTACGCTGGTACGGGATCGCCTTTCCGCGCGTGAGACTCTTCACTTCCATATAAACATGGATTTATTCGGATTGCACGGAGTGACTCTAGCACATATGTGGTACCCTTGGGTCGTACGAGGTCTTTTTTTGGGAGAGCGCAAGGTTGTTCTTGACTGCCAAGTCGACGACGCCTTGCTTGATACCAAAATTTACGACACAACTGGCACACAAAACAGCAGTACTGAGAAATACCGAATGACGGAAATCGATCTCAAAGCTCACCGGGACTTTCAGCGCAACTTAAATATTGCATTGCCTTCTGGCTCGAACTTCACATTACAAATGGCATTCAACGGTGTTGGTTGGGAAGAGTTTGGTCAAAGAAAGGACTACGAACCTAATCTGAACGAAGGGGTCACGAAGTACTTTGATGAGTTTCTTTGGGTTTCACATACCTGGAATCACATTGATATGTACTGCCTGAATTCTGATTGTAGTCAAGCGGACCCTGTCGATGATCCATTATTTGAGGCATGTTTTGACTGGAGTGACGGACCCTGCGACTACGAAGGGGAAGAGCCTGCGTATTATGCACCTATCAGTGGTTATACACCCTACGAATACGAAACATATGAACTGACTCGCAATCAGTACTTTGCAGAGGAAGTTTTAAATGTGCAGGAGCATGAGGAGGCGTGGTCTCCAAGATCAATGGTAACGCCGAGAATTTCCGGCCTTAACTACACTGAAGGTGTCAGGGCAATGCTTGCGGCCGGAATTTTCAATGCAGTGGGAGACAATAGTCGTTTAGATCTTAAGCCAGCAAACCCATGGCATCCTTTCCTTGCCATAGCGAAGGTGAATGGCGATGGAGAAAAGCTCACCACCGAAGACAGGGAGGATTTCGAGGAGGAGATGCTCGAACTCTATGGTGCGAGATCGGTTACTATTATCCCCAGGTTTGCTACCAGGGTATATTTCGACGTTTCGCTACCAGTGGAGTTCGAGATGGAACATAACTCCATCTACGGGCCCAACTGTACGCTTTGTAAGAATGATACATTTAAGTATGACGACAACCTCACTGTTGACACATTGATGGAAATTGAAGGCTTTGAAACGGCACGCAACCTACTATCTCTGCGAATTGAGCCATATATGTTCCACCAGGCGAATCTTCGAATGTACAGTGATGGCAGGTTTTCGACTTCCTTGATACAGGAATGGATCGTTGCTTCGTTAAGATGGGTGAAAGACTACACTACGTTCCCCGTATACACATACAAAATGGACGATCTCGCAGAATATTATCGTCAAAGACAGGAACGAGACGAGTGTGGTCTCGCAGGCTCGATCAAGTATTCGAACGGCAGACCTGTTTCAGTAAGCATCTCATCTGACAGTAGTTGTCAGGCCAAGCTGACGTATACCAAGACCACAGATTCGGCCATGATGCAACCTGTAACCTTTGAAGGCTCTGCAACTGACATATCTAACATTCTCATTATGGAAGGCAAGGAGTCGAAGGGAGATACAGTCCAGTTGGAGCTGTTTGGGAACCTAATGGGTGTCTCGGAAGACAGATAAACAATTAGATTAGTAAATTAGTACATGATGATCATACACTATGGATCCTCATTCATCCTAGTATCGCATTTCAGTCCAAATTAGATCGCATATATTTAGATCACTATACTATTGATTATTCTTCAGAGATTGATCACTCATTCAATATTAAAATAAGCGCACATATAATATACAGGTGTGTATGCAAAAACTTAAAAACGTAATTGAGGTGTGGATTATCATCTCGCGTAAATGTATCTATAGAGGTTTGATATATGCGGAAGCCCCACACGGTTCTATAAGTTAGATAATCATATACGCGTGTACATAAAACATTGGTTTAAAGATACTAATATACCCGACATGAATATATGAGAATAGGCCAATGTATGCGTGCACAATCAGATAATATCAGAAAGGCTGATGGAGAGCAAGAGTATATGGTACTTTCTAGCAATACAAAACTGCAGGAATACGTTTTCTACATAGCATTGCACCTTATATGCCCTTACGGTACACAACAACTCAGTCCCTTATACATTGGCTCGTCTAAAATAGTACACTTTTATCCGCGGTAGCACCTATTATACGCTCGTTCACCAGGATTTTCGTTGCTTCTTATGGTCATAACCATCTCCACCGCCTCGACCACCGCCTCGACCACCGCCTCGACCACCACCTCTACCGCGACTGCCACCCCGCCCCCTTAAACTACTGCTGTTCGGTTTATACTCGGCCTTTGCCTTGGCCTTCTCCTTTTGATTCTCTTCGTGCATCTTTACGGTGTCGGTTGCCGCGTGCCGTTTCTTAACCATGCCGTGCAGGTAGGCTTGCCGATTCTCAATCGAATGCTGCTCGTCAAGATTGATGAACTGGTAGTTGTGGGAATATGTGCATGTGTTTAGCCAGAGAAACCTATGATAAGGCGTATGATGATTTAGTTGGGAAATATACTGGATTGGTAGTGCACATGCCAACAATCCGGCATACGCCAGAATACAGTACGAAAACAGGTCATATTAAGGCCACAAGGTATAAGCACATAGAATCTGTTTGACATTGTAATATCTTGTAGCGAGAGTATAATTGAACCGTATATTCTGAAAATGCCTCATACTAGTTGACAACAAACCAATGTACATTGACAATAGCGATGACGAACGTACAACTGACAAAATCCAAAGGTATCACAACGCTTTTTATACAGGTGATACCCACATTAATCGTCGGAATAAATAACTGTACACACACACACTCTCTCTCTCTTATATATATATATATATATATATACCTAAACACACACATATATACACATACATACATGCTTACGTACATGAATGAAAAATTACCTACATACATATAAACGCGTAGACATTACTATATATAGAATATTTAATATACAGATTGATACACGCTCTCATGCATAGACTCACGAACCTACACATATACAAACGTGTACACACGCGCACACACACACACGCATATATATATATGTATATTATATCTATGAAATAATAAATTTGAATTTATATATACATAACAAATATGAAACCAACTTTTTATATACATACAATATACATATACACGTTGACCGTTCGATAATGATAACAAAGAAATACATGCGATATCTAATAGTGGTTTAAACAGCTAACACGAGGATTTTCAATTACAACTTTCCACACGGAACTATGATACGTATATACTGAACATTCCACCTATAATTTCTGAGGAAATACACGAACAGAGCGTAGACATACTTCTTTCAGTGCTTTCTCTGACACGCTAATTGGCACCCAAGTCATAAAATCGAATAGCGAATCATCAACATCTTCTGCGAAAAGCTTTCCGTCATTATCTTCAAGCAATCTAAAAGGGAGGGGGAGGGTGATATATAAGCTTGTTTCCAAATTCGCGGTGGAGACTGGAACATAAAAAGTAGGTATATCACAACATTATGCTTCACAAACTAGTATATATACAAGTGCTATACAGTGCAATTAGACCGAATATTTAGCTCGGTGATCAAGCGGATATCATAGGCGAAGACCCATTTAAATACAAGCGAGTGCGAACCCGAGAAACAAACAACATCTATGCGGTGGCGGGCTGTATGCCGACAAATAATATATTGAACAGGCATGCTATCAGAAAGAGATACCCAACTGACACACAAGACTTGCATGGTTCTACACATACAAAAACAGTATCTCCTACGTGTCTACTAGAAATTCACACTAAATTCGTATCGGCGAACACACCGATCAATCATTTTGCGGATGCTCTCCTTCTTCTTCTTTAACGCCGCCTCTTTAGTCGTCCTGTTCTCAACTGTTCGCCGGAGTCCTTTGCCACCGCCTTGCGCGGACTTTTCTATGTTTATTCTACGACCATCCATTTTAGTGTGGTGCAGCTTGCACGCCACCGTCAATGCCTTGTTGGTCTTGAAGTCCACAAATGCCATGCCCCTCGACTTATTTGTGCCTTTCTCTGTCAGCATGCGAATACCCAATATATCATCTCCTATATTGCCCAGACGCGTTAAGTGATCTCTAATCTCATCCGCCCCGACTGTGTAAGGCAGTTGACCGACAAAGGCGATGTATTGCTCGGGCTGTCCTCCATCCTGAGAAGCAGAAATTGTGCCGGCTTGGTCAGTGAAGATATGCAATGATAAGACTCGCAGGATATTTATGTACGCTTGTGTCCATAGTGCGAAAGTCTCTACTTATGTAAGCTGCTTATAACTAATCATTAAGCAATAAATGACTGTCGTATATGCTAAGGGGCATACTAGCTCTACATACGTTCAATAAAAACCAGGTATATACATTTCTTAGCCAACGATATATATCCAATTATGTATCATCATTATCGTATACAGGTGGAATAAGCTGCGTAACAAATATAATTAAAAAATGTATGAATAGACTAATACGTTTACCCCACGGCGATATACAATATATATATATATATATATATATATATATACATATATATATACTATATATATATATATATATATATATATATATATATATAGAAATAATATATATATATATATATATATATATATATACTTATATACATGCATGCATACATACATGCATATATACATTCATACATACATACATACATACATACATTTATATATATATATATATATATTATATATATAACGTTTATTCAGCAATAAATACATATTGTATATAGAAGCCAAACCTTATCTGTAACTCTCATTGTATTCTACATAGCTTGACATCGCAAAAAAATCCGAGAAGTATAGAAATGTACACTTACATCATCCCTTTTCCGCTTCCTGCTAGCTTGTTCGGGCTCTTTAGTATTATCTGTAGATTGTGTAAGTGTAGGCGCGGTTTTACCGGCTTCGGTGGTGGTACTGGCTGGAGGCATAATTACATACTTTTAACTACTAGGATATACTCAGCTACTTGTTCAATAGAGACACCGCTTAACTTATAGATTGAATGTACAGGTATTAGAATGTGATAGTAGTGATTGAGGTTATCACTTCGACCATCCTTAGCAAAAACACTCCACAGGCCATTTTTCAAGCACAATTAACATTCAACCTCCTGGATTTTGCCTGCCATTGACTTACAGATAGAAGCACGTGCCAGCTATTTAGAGTTTAGGGTTACACATATTTCTTCTTCTTTTTTTTGTGTGCTAAATTCTAGCTAGCCAATGATTGAAGGTAGTTGAGTTGCAGCAATCAAACCAAAATCAAACCGCAAATCGTATACAGAAGTAGAGAAAGAAGGAAAATCAGAAATCTCTATTTAGAAGAAGGCTATGAAATCTCAGCCACTTGTAGCCATTGAGGAGCGTTTTATACCAATCATAATTAAGTATTACTGATTGTGAATGTGACCACTGGCCTCTTATTCATCACAAATTTTTGTGCCGAGACAAGGCCTGGGCCATCAAGTGTATTTCAATACGTTAATATCAACTGAGTTGGTGGCGTGTAACGTTTATCGATTTGTAAACGTTTGTTTCAAATTTTTAAAAGTATTAATATGTAGTCAGTGTTTGCAGGCAGTCTGAGGGCGCTCGGGTCGGGGATCGCCCAAATATAGTATTTTTGAAGTTTTATCAGAGAGCACGTATGATAAATGCACATATCACCATAGCGGCATAGTCCGAGATAAAAGTAGAATGCTAAAAAAATGCGACTGTTATGTCGAGTCCGTCGAGTGTCGAGTGTCGAGCATATGTGCTGACATAAAACAGAAACGAACGTTGCCATCCGTATCAGAACTATCAGCAGAACACATTATACACAAATTTGCGGTAATGTGTGCAGATAAGAACCTTTACATTGGAGTCGACCTGGGTGGCACTAATGCCAAAGCTGGCGTAATTACATTAGAAGGCGAGCTTGTGTGTCGCAAAGACCTCCCAATCACAGACTTAGAAGAGAACGCTGTCGCAGAAAGACTAGTAGAGTGTATTCGAGAAGCGTTAAAGTCATGCAACCACACACTTTCCGAAGTTGCATGCATTGGCGTAGGGTCTCCAGGAGGGATTAGAGATGGCCTGGTTACAAGCGCAGCCAATTTCCCTTTGTGGAAAGATGTTCCGCTCGCACAGATGATCAAAGATCGATGTGAGGGTGTTACTACAATTCTTGCAAATGATGCTGATGCTGCGATTGCCGCAGAAGTATGGGTAGGAGCTGTAAAGAAACACGGTGCTAGAAATATGGCTATGTGGACGTTGGGCACAGGCGTTGGGTTTGGTGTAGTGATTGAAGGCGCCGTTGTCAAGGGTTACTCGGGATTAATTGAAGGAGGACACGCTATCGTTGTTCCCGACGGTGACCTGTGTGGGTGCTCGCAAAAGGGTTGTATAGAGATGTACGTATCTGCGTCGAATGTGGCTCGTATCGCCAAGGAGGCAGCACGGAAACCTGGGGCTAAGTCATGCCTGCCTGTGGGTGATTTCGGATCGTACGAAGTGTTCCAGGCAGCGGCAAAGGGAGACGAGGTGGCCAATGCGGCGATCGACCAAGCGGCGGATAAGCTCGGCATGATGAGTGTCAATGTGTCGAGATTCCTAGACGTCGAACTAATAGGTATGTATTCAATGTGGTTGTGCGCATATGTTCATTTGTTTCACGTTTATTTGTACGTATGTATCAGCTCTTACATTTGTACGGAGAAAGAGACGATTGTGAGCGTTCCAGAAGTGTTGATCCCCTTCATATTTTCAAATGTGCATCAATCCCGATATGATACGCGGTGCAGGTTAAAGCATTTTCAAGAATCAGAACCCAAAACTTTCGTGGTAAACGTTATGCATAAGAGTCCGCACCGATACCCGTGTAAAATACGTTTGATGTATATAGTTGAAATTTTAGCAGCTGGAAATCTACATACGTGGGCTTGTGGCTGTTTAAAAACTATACAATAATCTATCTTGTTCCATCCAATAAGGGTTGATCCGGTGCTGAACCTTTAATGAACCTCTTTTATTGTATAGTGTTCGCCGGAGGAATGACCAAGGCCGGCGATATCCTACTCGAGAAAATCCAAACTGCTTTCGACAAGTACACTTGGACCAAGCTGCCCAATAATGCAAAGCTAGTATATGCCGAGGTGGGCGAGGACTCTGGCGTTATTGGTGCCGGGGCGATGGCTAAGTTACATGTGACTGGCGAAATCTAAGTGCCAGAATGCAGTCGAATAATATAGTTGAAAATAAGTGACAGAAACGAACCATGAACATAGGTACGCTATAATTAGTACTTCACACCGAAACGCGGATGTCAGATAAAAGGCACATACAAAACAGTACGTGTACCAACTCTTGTGAGAACTCTGTCAAAGTCCATATATATATCAGTCGTTAAAGTATTCCTAGAGGATAATTGTAGATAATTTACGCATAGGAATGGTCTAGTTAAGTAATTCCGAACTTGGGTCAAAGAATGACGGCTACAGAGACAGCATTGTTGCTTTCTCATGAAAAACACGCTGCGTTCAAAATATCACTCACGGCACGCATGCGTACACATAATTCTACGTTAGTTTGTATATCCAATAGTAGTGCGTATACGTGTACAAATCTAACCACATATGAAAATTCTGATAGTCAGTTCAGAGCCTGTCATTGTTGCGAGTAGGAAAGAGAAAAAGTGGACATTAGAGCGGAATAAAATCGATCGCGTACACATACACGCATAGGCATATGTGTTTACAATTGAGCTTGAGCTGACTCTTAAGTTGAATGAATATGTGTCGACCCAAATCGGAATATAACCCGTTTCTTGTTCGTTATAGCGTGTATACACGCTCACTTCCTGAGCGGAATTATGCAGAATTCTTACAATGCTACCGCGTACATTCTGAGGAAGTACGGAATTCAAAATACCGCACAGCATGCAGCGACTGACAGTATCAAGCCGATACCTCTAGGGGATCGGCATCCAATGGGACCACTTTTGCCATATCTACAGCTAGGCAAGTTCTGGTCATAATTTATCAGCTATCCGTTGACAATGTGATTAGCTTAACACTGCGAGAACTGAAATAAATGCACAATACTTGCAGATGTGTTGTTAGCAAATATATGGGACGATGAGTCTGTTTCTTACCTGTGGAAAAAGCAAACCACACGTATATCCTCCTGAATCTATATATATATATGTATATATATATATATATATATATATATATATATATATATATAGTAGTAGTAGTAGACGTAACGTACGTAGTAGTAGTTAGTTAGTACGTAAACGAAC
>NW_014040537.1:165030-170623 GCF_001186125.1 Sphaeroforma arctica JP610
CGTTACGTACGTAAGAACGAACAACAACTACTACTACTCTACTACTATATATATATATATATATATATATATATATATATATATATATATATATATATATATAGCTGTATAGCAAGTCATGAGTGTTATAGCAACACGCATAGCTTTCAAATATGGATAAGAAACAGTTTTTGAATCGAACCGAATGTGCACATTAAGATAATTCTCAATATTCAGGCCACAAATCTATTCGTGGCCGTACGATATATGATTGACTTTAGACCATTTGCAATAGTAATGGCCGCTGATACATGATCCGACATACGTATATAGCTGTGTTGACCCCTTCGCGTGTTGAGTATAAAAAAATCTTCCCATATGTTCAATGAAAGCTTAATAGAACATATATACATCGATTCTTACTGGGCTACAAAACGAACTGTCAACCAAGATATACCTTACACTTACATATATCGAAACACACGCATGTATGAGTAGGCGAGCGGGTTTCGGAGGCCAAAATACATTTTCTTGGAGGTCATATTTTTAACTAGTAGTAGGCAGACGCTAGTATAAAATGAATTAATTTTTAATTTAGACAGCTATCCCTTGTGAAAGTTCCAAAAGTAAAACAGCGTGAAGCGATATGGAAGTAAAATCTTCAAATACGTAGTAGAATAGTTGGCAATGTGGCTTTATAACACAGCTTCTCTCTTATAGTGCGGTTTTCATTAGCGAATTGCAGCGAATTGAACTACATCCAAACTATGCGTACAGTATTAACATATAGCTCTTCATTTTCCGCCTGTAGATATAGATAGATTATGATCTTCAATTGTAAACGGCCTCCTCAATTGTAAGTTTGTAACCTCTAATGATATTTAACGCTCTTTGTGATTTTTTCCAATTCACCCGCGCAAACTGGCCTTTACTCATATCATGATGGATGAGCAGATTTGCCATACAGTTTCTCTAGAAAAAAAACATAAATTTTCAAAGCTCACTCTGAAGAAGTCTGCCGACTTCAGTTCGAAAAAAAATCAGGGTTCTAAAAATAGATTATTGCAATATCTACCCCCGTGTGACAGTACAATTTCACCCACAGGCCCATGTAGAGGCCCACAGTCCCATCGGTCCATCCATGTGTAGCTGTTTTAAAATTACCACGAGCGGCAAGTGATTCGGTGACGTGCACACAGCGGAAACTCTTGCGAATCGCAAAAATAATTGTACATAGACTACACAACACCGTTACACTACGGTCTTTTTGCAATAACGTAACCGTATTTATTGTCAATATGGGTAGATACGCCGCTGCTCCTCTAGACGAGAGCAAGTCTGCCAAGGCCAAGGGGTCTCACCTTCGTGTGCACATGAAGAACACGCGTGAGACTGCCATGGCCATCAAGAACATGCCTCTAAAGGGTGCCATTCAGTACCTTGAGGATGTCAAGGAGAAGAAGCGCATCATCCCCTTCCGTCGCTTCAAGGGAGATGTCGGACGCCACGCCCAGTGCAAGGAGTTCGGAGTGACCCAGGGACGTTGGCCCGTAAAGTCCTGTAACTATCTTTTGGATCTTCTGCGCAATGCCGAGAGCAATGCTGAGACCAAGGGACTGGACATCGATAACCTTACCATCAACCACATCCAGGTTAACCAGGCCCCCTACATGCGCAGACGTACATACCGTGCACACGGTCGTATCAATCCTTACATGTCCTCTCCTTGCCACATCGAGCTTATCGTAGGCGAGAAGTTCGAGAACGTACCCAAGGCCGAGGAGACCGCATCCGTGCGCAAGACCACTCGTTAAGTGCATCTAAGCAGTGGAGAGTTAATTCACATTTAGAATTATAATGCGAAGCCGTGTGTGGTTCGAGGTGTGTGTATATACAGGCATGTGGCGGAGGATATAGCTGAGGAGAAAATAGGAAAAAAAATTACACTAGCTAAAGGGTGTATATCTACAACAATGTCAGCAAACTAGTATATTATTACAGTGCTACTTGGTCCAAGTCGATGGGGCACACAAAACGACGATAGAAGCCGGACGATTATTTTTGTGCACAAGCAAATTACGCACAACAATGTCCGTATTGTGCGGTATATGTGTTGGCTGTGCAATGGGACGATCAAGATGGATACAGAATGGATGCGCCTGAGATAGCTGTGTAAGATACTGTGTGCTTTTGTTGTAATAAAGCCTGCCTGTGTTAACATCCTTTGTCTGAATATAAGTATGTTTTCTTTTGTGTGTGGCTACGTACATCCGTTTAGCTTTACTGCGTTTATTCAGGAATCAATATTTGTTTGTGTATGCATACAAGCATATACCAAATGTTTCTTTATGACCTTGTTTGTATGGAAGTGCATTGTGAACGAATACATCGGAAGTAGTGCGACTGCTTTGAAAAATTTGCGCGTGGAAAGTGTTCTGCATCCGTGGTATGTTTGCCAGGCGTGTGAATACGTTTCTTATTATGCTGTGCTGTCGCATTCAAAGCATATAGTTTATTTTGGTAGTATATGCTAGTGATATCATTTGACGCAGATTATAGGCTTCACGAGTCTGGACTCTGGTACGATTATGTTTCTATATTTGATGCAATATACGCTAGTGTTAGCTCGTGTATGTGAATAATGCTAGTGTCAATTTTTGTTTGCATAAATATACTATATTTCGAGACATCAAGTTTGTCAATTGTTCTTTTCTTGTTCATCGTAATATTTGCATGACCAGTCAGTTATGTATACGTTTGTGAGTTTTTTTATCAGTTACAATATGCGCTGTGCTATTTTCACGTATAGTCATGCGCTAGTGCCTATACTCTTCAGGTTTACGATTCAGTTGGATTTGGGTTATTAGTGTGTATTGATGCTATCATGATTTGTGATGATATTCATAGTTGCTGTCGATTCTCGAATTAGAAAAGTAGCTATATCTTATGTATGTGTCTACACTTGTACAATACCGCTTGTGGAAAGTTATATCATTTCGTGGCTCGTATGCCTTGGATTGTGTTGATATATTCCATATTTTCTGTGGAAGTAGCTCCTTCAGGGAATACAAGTCGAGTGTGGATATAGAAGTAGTAGCATCCTTGCGTATATTGATACTGCAGACCATGGAAAGTGGTACCATACTTTCAGTGCTTCAGTTACACGGTAGGTGATCGAGTGGCTGAAGATGCCGTATAGGTCCGAGTTGTATGCAAACAATAAGCTCAGCGCCGCTGAGAAATATCCGAAGGCGTGTAGTATACTACATTTTACGATGGTAGGGCTATACCGCTAGAATGGAGTGTTACTATCTTGTAAAATAGATTTTGCGATTCGAAAGTGGTACTATCGGTTTATAGTAATCGGCAGTACAACAAGCCAGTCTCCTGTACAGTATTTCAGAAAATTATCTTTGTTATAGGTTTTACCCGTGGCTAGGGAAGAAGATCTAGTACTCCACCAGTTGTCACTAGCGTGTGAAGTACAACTATATAAAGTAGAATTTAGACAGTGTGTTGTGTATTTGCTAATAGAATCATTATAGCAATATCCGTACGAGCCAGATCAACAGTAACAGTGCGAAGGGGTTGAAGTAGATTTTGGTGGTGCAATGTTTGCACGTGTTGGGATAGAGATGACCTCGCCAATTCGCTGTCTTGGATGAAAATTTGGATGTTGTCCTCGATACTGTACACGGGGACGGGTTTGCGACATCCACACACATTAGAAGGGGCTAGCTACCGTTCGATAGTCACATCTTTTATTGGAGAGACGCAGTCCGCTTGCGTTGGAGTATTCACCGATGAACCGGAAACTCAGCTGTGGCGGAATGACTCGATAGTGAAGATCTTCCTGACAGGTCGAGACTTGGTAAACGACATAGTTGTGTTGGCTACGAGAGACAAGAACGCATCTGAAACTTGTATAAACTCGATGATGAGAAGACGATGGCTATACTGTCCACCAGATCGTGTATGCTTTCTCTAAACAATAGGGCATCCCATCGGGTGTGGGGTCACAGGGACCAACTGAAAGGCGTAAATAAATGACTGGCCCATCTGTCTCGAAGTAAATCAACCCTCAAACCGTTTTTGATGAAATATTTATATTGTTTGCATTGCTTGTTAGCGAGTACGTTATTAGAACTCGTATGGTTTGACCTGAGGGCTGAGGCCTACACTAGATGTCATATATAGTTGGAAATCACTGCAGATATTGATTCTCAGAATCATTTGAAAACAGACTTGGTTATATCTCAAATACATGTACATTTGTATGTTACAGAACTCAAATTGAGTTGAGATTCATGTACATAAAATGACGGGTGGATACAGGCGAATTTATATTCGTTTTCGCTTGGCATGTGCACTTGCACCGCAAGTGCATAACGGTGGCGGTACATAGAAGCTACTTCCAATGACTTGTTAAATTTATTGTGTATGTTCTCGCCGACTAACACGGTGCATCCCCTCATCCCTCGGCCTCCATCGCCATTTCTATGTAACTGCCTTGTCCAGCAGAATAAATATATACCAGTGGAGCTTCACTTTTTCACATAATAAGTTATACAGTGAAGACTATGTATTTCCCCTATGAAAAGTACTCGTTAAGTATTAGCCAGAGCATCCTCGGCAACCACAGTGCACGCACTCGATAACCTTCTCCTCTTCTAGTTTTTTCTTTGGCACGCGACATATACACTGAGTTCCAAAGTTGGTGTCGCGGGTTTGAATACACCGCAGGCAGCAAAGATTCTCATATCCAGACTGGAAGTGAAGGGTAGGAAAAACATGTGTGTTGCGTTAGTATTGATAGGATCCAAGACTAGAGTTCAAAATTGAAAGCACGGGCGATGTATCGAAGTACAATAAAAATGGATGCAGACAGATCCGGTGAATATTTGCATGTAATAGCTGCATATGTTTAAATAAATATACGGAACACTTTTGAACCAAGGTTGATAAACGATCAAAGCCTTCTAGCCATAGCTCAGGGCTGCGCCAGTCACGCAAGAGCAAGTGACACCGACCGATACATACCTTCTTCCATTTGGCGATTAGGTTAGCGTCCGCATACTTCTCCTTTAGGCAGTATTCATAGAGATCCTTGGAAATAGCTTTGCGCTTGTAGAACAGATCGTATACGTATTTCGAGCGTTGATGGTGCACTCGAAAGATAGGCCACGTCGATTCTGATTTACGTTTGCCCTCGTGTGATTCATTGACAGCTGTGCATAAAAATATTATGTACAATAAGTAATGATATACCGTATTCGAAGTCGAGGAAAAGTAACACAACATGGAAGCCACTCATGATACAAAGGCACGCGACAAAACAAGGTCCTTTCTAATCATACGCGCGACGATAAACATAAATTGACTACACATGTAGAATAATCATTGACGATACCATGACTATTTACATACGTAGAAGTGTATATATTATAACAGCGAAATATATATATTTATATATATATACATATATCTATATATATATATATATATATATATGTATATAACTATATATATATATATATATATATATATATATATATATATATATATATATATATATATATATATATAATATAACTAATATATATGTATACAGCAC
>NW_014040537.1:171781-173592 GCF_001186125.1 Sphaeroforma arctica JP610
TTAAACATATATATAGTTTTCTGTGTACAATTTGTTCCTGCATATATACACGCAGCATTGAAAAATGTTTTGGCTTTTAAGGCGATTGACGTTGGAAATTTTGCGAAAAGCATACAGAGACGGCAGAAAATATAAGCGACCATCACAGTTGAATGTTTCCGTATTGTATCATCCCGTAATTACTATTGTATTTTTTGATTAGCTTTAAAAGCATATTTAAATTCAAAGTACGTTGCAGAAAAGAGGTGCACAGGCACAAGAGTAACTATCGGCGACCGGAAACAGTATCTATGTATAATTTTAAGTACACACAATATGTTGTCAAAATAGCAATCCCGTGCAGGCAAAGAAGCCATATACAAGTTGTACACTGCTAGTCCAAAATGTAAATACTGGTCTACGATATAATATTGTTTACATATGTCCCAAGTTTTGACACACCCACCTTCTCGCATCCGTTGTTCGAACTCCAGTAGTGTTGGCTCAATTAGATCCCATCCATCTGGAGGGGGCTTCCGTCTGCTTCTTTTAACTTTAGGCATAGCTTACGGATATACTTTATTCCAACTAAGCTCTCCCGAACGTACACCGCTTTTAAAAATACTCGAGTATATGTTTAATTGTACATGATATTATTTGAGCTTGTTTTTGCACGAACATAGTTTCGAAAATTGTCGAGTGGCGGCTGGCGAGTGGCGAGTGGAGAGGCATTTACTTCACGAATACACACGGGAATAGATCCAGCCTCAATACTTTTACGTTTAAACGGATAAACGTCGAATAGATATACGTGTATGTTAACGTTTATAAAGTGATGGCCCTACGGCCGACACTACGGGTGCATGTTCGGAGCCCTGAGGCTCCAGCTTTTCAATAGTTTTCTCTGGGATGTTTATTTTCATAGCCGGATATTAGGTGGCTTTTTCTCCAGTCTTTTTACCCTGAACATTAACGTTTAAATACAGAACAAATAAGCGTTTACGCCGACGTTTAAACTGCACCCCTTTTAAGAAACAGATTGATATGCTCTGGTGGAACATCTGAGAATTCAGACCAATGAGACGTGAGAATTGAATACTGCGCCAATACATTCCCTCGCAATGCAGTGTAAAACGCCGGTATATGGACCACTTTGACTAATCATATACATATTTACAATATCGCATCAAGGAAGTATTTTAGGATAAAATATAAATACGATGAAATAGTTACACTTGTCTTTTGCTCTAGTAGAGAGATCGTAGCATCCTTTCCTGCTGGGATATTTATGTGCAGTGTATAGTATATGTGTATATTGAAATCGCAGACCAAATTTGGGTGCAAGTGTCAGTAGCCTGCAATCATGAAGTTAGTAAAGAAGGTCATCGAGCGTGATGCCTCGGGGTTTGTTGAACTCATAGCCGAAGAAGGAGAGGACATGTGGCATGTGTACAACCTACTATTGAACGGCGATAGGATCAAAGCCACTACATTTCGGTATGCCTATGAGCATTTAGTGTCGATAGTTTGTTTTCCTCATCAAATTACGAATAAATGCCCTCAAGTATAGATAATTTCCATCGGAGGCTCAATAGAAGTATGTGAAACCACTTTGAATGAGGTTCTTGCAATACTTCCCAACATGACATTGGCACGAAGATGGATACTGTATATTTTTTACATCCAAGCGATGATAGTGCATACAAATACCACTTTCAAAAACCAATAATAAATTTTGCGATATTTGTACCCTCACTAAAGACGGTAGATAGTAGTTATCCACGTACCTTTGTATGCAACCACAAGGATACAAATAGTCATGCACATATATA
>NW_014040537.1:173847-175465 GCF_001186125.1 Sphaeroforma arctica JP610
ATATATACTTCCTGATTGTCTCACTAATACGACAGGCGCGTGCAGAATGAATCTACAACTGGCAGCGTGACGAGTGAGCGTGTGCGAACAGTGTTGACAGTGGAAGTCACGGATGTGTTTTTTGACACCCAAGCCTTCACACTGCGAATCAATGGTAAAAACACAGAAGAAAATCCACATGTAAAGGTACGTTTTTCTAACTGACGTGTATTGAGTTCCCGCGCCAGGGCATATTGCAATATTTTCAGCATGATCTTAAGGATTCGTAGGTTTGCAGCGGCTTTGTATACCAGTTCAGGATATACTGTCTAATGTATATCCTCATACGCCGCATGCTGCACAACATGCAGATGGGAGCGTTCCATACGATCGATCTCGAACTCAACCGTAAGTTCACCCTGTACAAGCAAGAATGGGACTCTGTGTCTCTCGAGCGAGTAAAAGAGTCGTGTGACATATCATCCAAAGCGGATGTGGGTGCGGTTGTACTGCAAGAAGGGCTGGCGTATGTGTGCTTGATCAGCTCGTCGATGACGGTGATTAGGACTAAGGTGGATGTATCAATCCCCCGCAAGCGCCGAGGTGGTATGTGAACGTGTTTCAAGTTAGATGTGAAACCGAAAGGGGTATATGTATTGTGTATGCATTGTTCTGTATGGTTACGCTCTTCCCTTTGGTTTCGCTTCGTTAAACTGAATAGTCGGGTCTATATTCTCAGACATTCTGATGTTTCAGTGAGAGAGCTTTGCACTCCTGATGTGACAATGAGAGCGCATTGCACTCGGTTTGTATGAGGAGGCATGTTTTCTATGATGTCAAAAAAGTGATATTATATTTGATTCAATGTGGGATCGAAGCAAGTGGGATGTTCATGTAACACGTACTGACTGTTATATGACTTCGTCACGCGCGAAACAATTTTAGTGTCACTTGTGCTTTGCTGCGGATTGAAATTGTCCATTTGCTTACGGTGAGAGGCATCCAGATATTTCTTGTCATATTGGTGCGGCGATAAATTCTAATTATGACGAAATTAGCAATATACACACACGTATACACATGGTACGCACAAGCATTTGTAGTATTGTACAGTGTCGATAGAAACCCTATATTCAGCACCTCGTGCCGATATTCGATACTGTGTTATATTTGTCTTTTGGCCTATGCGTGGTAGTTTGGCATTGATGTAATAATGATAAAATTTGATTGTATACCGTTAGTGCTGCTAGTAAGACCATCGTAGACGATTGGGACTGTTATTATATTTGTTGTCCAGGAACAGTCTCCATGTGTATGATGTGTACAAATTGCATGTGCATGTCTTTACACAGTACACGACCCTCTTGCGATTGGTCCCTTTTACATTGGTCATCACTCGGTCGCAAAATTGAAGACTATTATGTACATACACACACATAGAGCTTTACATATATGTTCGCATCAATTCAAACACTGGAGCAAAGCTTACAGAAATGTAACATTGTATATTCATAATTGGAATTTGCCGAAAGCAATTGTATATTTATATATATATATATATATATATATATATATATATATATATTATTATTATTATTATTATTATTATTATTATATATATATATAGTATATATATATA
>NW_014040537.1:175485-179802 GCF_001186125.1 Sphaeroforma arctica JP610
CCTACCTACCTCGTCGTGTCGTCTNTATATATATATATATATATATATATATATATATATTTATATTTATATTTATATTTATATATATTTATATATATATATATACTATATCTGATTAGTATGCGAAACAACTGGCTTTCAGGAATCGATCAACACGATAAGGGCTTAAGGAAATTCTTTGAACAGATCTTGCAGTCTATACTGCAGCACTTCGACTTTTCGGTGATCAAGTGTGTCGTACTGGCGAGCGCCGGCTTCCTTAATGAAGTACTACTCAACTACATAAAGGTTCGTGGAATTTCAACCATGTATAGATTCAAGACAACAAAATTATGTGTCAATTTCTTTTAGACGACACATGCGAGTCGCGCGTATCTTTAACTTAGAGGTAGTGCGAATATGAACGACTTTCTCGATGGCATTTCGGTGATGATTGTGCACGTTGCTACCGATGCACATGCCACATAGCACTCTGCTTGTATGCAAGCACCTAGATGGTGTGCTGCATTGAATATCTCAAAGATGTATGTAGAACACACGTGATGACAAACCAACTCAAATTCCGATCTATCACAGGAACAAACGGTAAAGAGGGAGCTCAAGGTCCTGAGTGAGAACAAGCAGAAGTTCATGCTTGCGCATTCGGCATCCGGTCACAAACACGCACTCCAGGAAGCCATGCAAGATCCCGCAGTGGTACTTAAACTACGGGATACAAAGGTAGGCATTCTGAGTTTGAATCGTGATGTATTGAAGAAACTATTAGTGGTTGAAATCATCTATTGCAATTGTTTTACAGTTGTGGGTGATTGAAGCTGTAAAATTTTGAGTGCGCTTTGTCTATACGTCATACGTGTTGGGGATCGTGCATAAACTAGCCTGTGACGAGTACTTGTTCTGTACCCGACCCATTCAGTGTATGTGCTGAACCCTTTGGGCCGGTGTATACCCTATTCGTGTCGCTTTTTCTGACATTGTATGATGGCTACTTGGAATAGCAGGCTTCAAAGGTTTTCTTTCCACCTATTTCTTAGGAAGGTGGTGCAGGGGATGCCAGATTTTCTACATATATATACTATAATTTTAAATAGGAAAGCAACTCTGTGTTGTACAGGTATAATGAATACCAGCGAATTTCACACATATACATTGTGATTTCGAATATGTAGGAAAGTAAAAATCCCCCGTTGCACTGCTGTATAAAGTGCAGCTTGTTGAGGAGATAGTCGGCAAAATTTAACTAAATACAACAAAAGATTCTCAGATCCCATAACATAGTTCGGGGTAGGTCAACGTATAGGAGAGGAGCGGGAACACCATAATCCCGCAGAATCGATGCGAGATTTCAAAGAATGATTGATGAAATTCGGGTTGAGGAGCTCTTAGAAGTATCAGAATCTTTGCACTATTGACTTCGCAGATAAGACAATGAGGGATCATGCTGGTAACTTGTCGTACAGTGCTCAAGCCATACATAACCGCAATGAAATTCTCCAGGCACAGGCAGAAGTGACAATATTGAATCAGTTCTACAAGTGTTTGAACGACCAACCCGATAGAGCATTCTACGGGTTCAGTCACGTACATGCAGCCAATGAGGAGCAAGCAGTGGCCACGTTGATGATACTAGATTCGCTGTTCAGGTATGTGTGGATAGTAAGATGGGCAAGACATTCTTCCAAAATCTTTTCACGCCAGAGGTCGGCTGCAAATTCGCCATCTTCATGTTCCAGGGGTCAAGTTAAACTTGCGTATTTTATGAGTAAGCAGTATGTATTCCTATGTTAAATATTGGTTGTGCACAAGAAGGGTGAATACGGATATTAATGCGTATATTTTTGTTCGGACTTTCGTGATCGCTAAGCGCGCTGAGCCAATTATACCATTCGAAGCTAATTAGTAGCTATCCGAGTCGAGATCACTTCACGGAAACTCTTTTCTCAATGTAGAATTACGTACGACGTACACATAGTCGTTGTCACCGAGGCAAGCTGTTCTCATTAGATTGCACCCATTCTGGACGTGTTTAAACACCCGAAGGTCGCAGAATGTCGAGGAGAGGAAAAAGTACGTGCAGCTGGTGGACGCAGTCAAGGACAATGGCGGAGAAGTCCTTGTGTTTTCTAGCATGCACGGCACAGGAGAGCGTATGAGGGATTCTGAAATCATTTGCGGTTCTTTCGTAGCAGTTTGAGCACTGTGCGGGTGAACGTGGGGCTTATTGACTAATTCTAGGCGTTGTGGACTTCTGAGCACATACACTTTGTCTAGCATGGATAACCCTCTGATGTTAAGCTTCTAGTACCTTTCCCGCACGAGAAAAGGCCTGCGAGCCAAGCGGCGCATTTGCAAGTGCGCATATCTATTTTTCCTACCAGTGCTTCGTGTTAATCCGATTCTTAGATTTTGCGGTCGGATATTCCCTGCATTGGCGTTGTGCCTTGTTCTGTTAAAGGCGGGTGCTGTAGAGCTACCCGAGTGCAAAAAAAGTACACCAATGTGTCCACTGACACGTGGTAAAGGCAACGTATTACACTTCCTAACATCTCATTGTCTCCAAGCGTGTACTCAATACGTAGTATGCATATGTTTGTCTGTGCTTAAAATAGGCAATAGCACGAACCTGGTACCTGTAATAACTCCTTCTAGCTTTGCAAGAGCATAGCGCGCCTTTCATCCGATAGTCGCCGATTTGTATTTTGAAATTCAACCACACCGCGTATCTCTAATGTGTCATCTACTGCTGTGTACTCTTACACTCTACAAATTATCTAAAAACCATTATACTCAGAACTGAAGCTACTGACTGGAGTTGCGGCCATCTTACGGTTCCCCTGTCCACACATCGAAGACATTGACAACGGCAACGACTCGGAGGACGAGAGGGATGCTTAATAATTTATAGTGTCATAAATGTAATATTAAACCTAATTAAGGCATGGGAGTAGTTTTTGAAGACAGTACGTTTGCATGCAGCGAGATACTTACTATTTATGATCGGATAATCAGGGCGATATTGTTTTGCGCTTAAATTAGTTGATATAGCTGAAAAAAAAATGAATCAAATCTATTATAAACATACTCAAGGAAGTAACAGTAGTAATATGATAGGTAGGCTACTCAAATATACATCAACTTGAATGTACATTAGTATGTGCATAGAAAGCTCATCACATGTATGCAATGTGAATTTATGATACACAAAACTAGTGTGTACATGACTGAGAAGTGAAGAGTGATACGATAGAGATAAACACAGCCAGATGGACAGTTCAGGCCGTGGGTGTGTCAAACGAACTAGAGTGGAGTCCTGAAGGCTCAGAAGACCTATCAACTCCGACTGCGAGCCATGGATATACATGTACCGACTTCAAACCACAACTGCTTACAACCCAACCAAAATTGGGCATTTTCGAAAGTCGACCATGATTCCATTCTTACACAAATGATAGCAACTAAACTGGTGCAAACATTTGAACCAGATAAAATATTTTAAATATCTGATGTACGAAGGACGGCGTGTTTTCCAGGTAATTTATATCTAAATGTATACTTGTCTACTTCCAAGCATCTCCGTATTTGGTACACAATCACGGTACCCTCTCAATCTAACTAAGCATCCTGAACGCCATTACGAGTCGGCCACAGGTCTATGCACCAGCCGGTCGATATCGTGCTGTAGCTCCTCTTGTAATAGCGCACATAATCTATCGAATCGCTCTGTATCGGCCTCTGCGTCTACCCCTGTGTGCCCGACAGTATTGGTTTGCACTGGACTATTCGAGCCTGAAGTTTGCGTAGAACTTCTGTCTGGGTTGATAGTTTCTGTATCACTGGGCCGCGTAAAGGGACGTACTGACAATCGTATTGAGGCTGGGTAACCTCCCAACGGTATACCCCGTGGCCACGCCTGCGGACAGCCCACGTGTGCCCAGAAAGCGTACTTCATATCTGTAACAGCAAAAAGACGATGAAACGAATTTATTGCGAGCTGGGAAAAAGACTCGAACGTTTAAGTTTCGTCATATCTGATACAGCGCGACAGCAGTTGAACGGCATTCACATGGGAAATCAGGATTCGACTTCATAAAATACACGTAGGCGTGAAAAGGTGCCATGCGTGGGTCGGTGGACTAGAAGAATCAGCAAATAAAAGCCTGTAAAAATGAGAGATATGTAACGAGCGCACAACTGTGCAAAGAACTAAGGCACAGGCACAGGCACAGGCACAGGCACAGGCACAGGCACAGGCACAGGCACAGGCACAGGCATAGGCATAGGAACAGGCACAGGCACAGGCACAGGCACAGGCACAGG
>NW_014040537.1:182246-190011 GCF_001186125.1 Sphaeroforma arctica JP610
TAGTATATATATATAGTATNTATATATAGTATATATATATATATATATATATATATATATATATATATATATATATATATATATATATATATATAATTATATATGATACGTATATATATACATTTATGTATATATATATATACATTTATATATATATATATATATATTCATATATATATACTGCTGCAAATGTATGAATTAGCACCCGCATATACCCTTCTCCTGACGAGCAAAGGTGTCCCAGTTGATGACATCATGGTCGACGGTAATCCATGGACAAGGCAAGAGCAAACCGTAGCGAAAGAAGTAGTGGCATAATATGCTGCACCACTTCTTGCTTTGTTCATCCGTTGTCCGCAACAAGTGTACACACGCACAGCATATATACAGTATAACGAAGGTGACCGTAACACACAAATTGAACCATACCACAAAGATGATTTTCTTTATGATGTCTGGTAAATGTGACAGGAGGACAGCGAACGGGGTGTATACTGTCGCGCGTACGGAGTGTGATGACAATATATTGTTTGAATCATTCAGAAGGGTTTGTAACTTGGTGTCATCATCCCATGAATTAACAGGCATACCCATACTTAAAAATTTAAAACAACTATAGCTAGGTTGGACACAAAATGGTTCTGAGCGACCTACTAGCCCTCGTCCCGAATATAAATAAATAACATAGTTTGCCGATTGTAATAGTAAATACCGATGACCAACTCCCAAGTTTTATAAATACCAACAAATGACAACAACGGCAAATCTTACTAAAAGTTATTATATTATTACTTTTATAAATATATTGTGAGAGAGTGAATGATGAGCGGATGAATGTTTAAAAAGTTCATTACTTTTAGCATTTCTAGTTGGCCCGGAGTTCAGGATAGAACTCATGAGCGCGGACAGCTTCCTGCGATTCAGTAAAAACTAAAAAGTTAAAACTAAAATGTAAATAAACAATATTCATTTATGTATTTATCTATTTTTTTTAAACAGTAAATACCGAATATGAGTTGGCACTTGGCAGTACAGACTACTGAGTACAGGCGGGTAGCCTCTATTTTAAATTTTGGTTTTAGTTTGTTTTGTTTTTAAACAAAAAGACTCAAATCTAAGTTGAAAGAAGTTGGCCGATTGCCATTGGCCAACTGAAAACGAAAAGAAATTTTCACAAATGATTCTGATTGCTGAATGCTGACTCCGCCTGTAGGCTGATGAGTGATGACTGGCCTGCTGTTTGAGTAATTGGGTGTTTGGAAATATAAAATATGATCTAAAATATCAAATAAATACATACAGCGGAGGCCTGAGGGCATGAGGCCCTGAGCCCTGACTCCTGAGGCTAAGGCGCTAACGGCTAAGCTCATAACGATAAGGGGGTACATGTACGGGATAGAAGTTGAACGTAAACGCATTTTTATTCAATTTTAAAACGTTATGACGGTTAAAATAGTGTTACCAGAAGGGCCTACCTAAGTTCTTTTATAGGACTGGTTCGTATCATGAACATGATATACACTTAACTGATTAGACCCGCAAGTTGCACCTATGAACATACAAAGGACCACATTTGAATTGAAAGTTGAACGTAAACGTATATTTATTCGATTTATAATAGTTTTAACGGAAAATGGTTAGAGGTTTATGTAGAGCTTAGGTAGAAACCTTCCTTCTTTTTTAATCTGTTTTGTTTTTGTATTTTTGTTTTTTTTGTTTGTTTGTTTTTTAAACAATACGCCCGGTACAGTCACAACTCACAACTCACAACTCACCGACTTATTTATACATCCCACAAGTGACAAGAAGTTCGGTAAACAATATCACAAGAAGTGGCTCGGTAAACAATATCACAAGAAGTGGCTCGGTAAACAATATCACTACTGTTCACAGTGTTCAGTGGTCACCACTCACCAGTGCCAAACAATCCTGCGATTCGCCGGATTCTCATATTTTAAAGTTGAAATTTCTGGTGGCCCAAAAATTAAAAATAGAAATCCTTCGACTCGTAGGATTATTTGTGTTATTTTATATTCTGAGCCTAAGCTCATAGACAAGTGCGATATACGACACCATACCATGTATATTTGTATACGTATAGCAACCGGAAAGTATAGTGTTTACATTCAGTCAAGGATAAGTAGTTAAGCTAGTGTATAGGAACGAGAACGATAGTGCGTGGAGCGGGAGCTGGCCTACCGCTTCCCTAATATATTTATTTTTTGAAATAAATAATATTATCCCTATCGTGCGAGAGAACAATCATTGTCAAGTAGTATTCAAACTAATAACCAGAATAATCACTATCCATGGACACATGACATATACGATCCATTGATGCATCACGAAGTCACAAATACCAATGCCATTACACCTCTAATAGGTCCAATTTTTCCTACCGCCACAATACGGTTCATAGTAGGCACGAACAATCCACATAACAAGCGATGTACACACAGCGACATCAAGCATCAATGGACGCATCGATGGAAGCATTCATTGATATATCCATGGATGTCGATGTGCGTGAATCACAACTAGAATCCATACACACAAACTACATATCACAAACAAACACAAGACAACAGTGCACTGTCATGTTGAATCTGTAGCGAAGCATTGTTGACAGATTCAACTTAATGTTTTCTGTGTGACAATGCAGTGTACACTAAATGCTCGACAGTTGAGCGTGGGAATAGTACAGTACATTTTAGAAGATGTACACGTTGTGTTACATGTGAACAAGGGAAAAACATGTCACGCAAGCGTATACAATGTGGATTTAATGTTCATCCAATGGCGCCTTGCTCTGTAAATAATACTAGTATAGAGATGGAGGGCTTCGGTGCCGATGCTGCGTGCACGATTAGCCATTTATAATAGACCAAACAATGCACAAATCTCCAAAACCATGGATATCACAAAGCCTAATGCGAATAGTAAAGGAAAACCCCCAAAATAAAAGCCAAACAAATAAACCGGACTGCTCATGAGTCGTCTGTGTAATAGCTGGATCTCCATATTAGACTCTATGTTATAAACGTAATCTTAAGCAGTACGTAAAATATAAGATACGTACCCTTGATCGGTCTGCTCCCGCGGTTTCTTAACAACCGCCTTCGCCTGCGAGATTACTTGACTGGAAGAATACAAAGTGGACCCAGTTTGATAGAACTTGTCCCATTCAAGGCGGGTCAGATGAAAATTTGTTTCGTGACCTAAATCTTGAGGCTCGTTAGACTCTATGTTATAAACGTACTCTTAAGCAGTACGTATACTAAAAATGCACTCTTAATAGTACAAAGAACTTTTAGATGGTTTTTAACGGTTTTATTAATTAATACCTTTTCCATTTTATATATCAGATGTTTGGATGAAGACCATTAAAAGGCCCGATTAAAATGCCAAAGATAGGATTTAGAATAGTTTTATTAATAGAACTATATTTTATTCCAAATCTATTTATATCTGAATACTTCTGTAGCGAGATGGCTCAACCGAAAATAGGTTTCTAGGAACTATTAATGTTACCTAGTTGATCCTCCGTTCAGCCAACCAGATGTGCCAGTCTGATGATGGCAAATCGGTAATTCTCGATAAATAGAAAGTTATTGGTTTAGATAATAACAAAAGATATAAAGAGTATTTTCTTTTCTTTTTACCATTTTTTTTCTAAAGATAGCATTTTAAGAGTCTTTCGAATTCGATCGAATGACGAAAAGATAAAGAAAATCCCTACGGCGAAAACAGTACTGAGAGGATTATATATAGGCAATGTCTCAGCCTCACAATTCCTCAGAGTATTGCTGTTTTCACGAGGCAAATCTAACTTTACCGAAAGACTAATTACGTTTATTTTGCTTTAATTTCATTTGAGCTTTAGAAGACTTTATTGCGTTTAACTACTCTAAGACGTTAATATCGCTTTATGAGACCGAAACTTGCACATTTTAAGGTTAGCAAAGGTGTTAATTACTTAGACTACTTAAACGTAAAGGTAGATAACTACCACAAAAATTTTCTTGTCCAAGCGAGTCCTTAAGAGACCGGCTAGCATTTATAAGTTAAGATTATGACCAAGAAAGACAATACTCCTTCTAAGAA
Source organism: Sphaeroforma arctica JP610 (assembly GCF_001186125.1). Classification (NCBI taxonomy): domain Eukaryota; class Ichthyosporea; order Ichthyophonida; genus Sphaeroforma; species Sphaeroforma arctica. The sequence continues at coordinate 186,351 of NW_014040537.1, forward strand.
GCGTAGAGATGAAAATAAGAGGATGGAGAGAGACGCCGCTGCTGCTGCCGCATTTAACGCGACCGCAGAAGATGAAAATCAATCAATAACCGAAATCATTGCTATTGGTATTAATAACCAGGACAATACAAGATAAGGGTGAAGACACTCCATTAAGAGAGAAGTCCCCTAAAACAAGAGCCCGCGGGCCAATTATTGCGTCCACTTCGAAGCTTATGTTTACGAAGCCAAGAAGCGACGCAAAAGGATTGGTTAAGACGATCCCTACTAATCCTGATGAGAACAATCAGAAGGATCTAACTCCAATTACGGAGAAAGGATACAACCCGCTTAAGGGAGAGGATGAGAAGGAAAGCTCAGAGAGCCGACCCGAATCAGAATCAAATCAGCCATCGCACAGAAGTAAGTTGATCAATGAGAACACTGAATTTAAAAATCAGTTAGCCGCTCTTATGAAGCGACTGACCATTGAACAGGTAGAGAAGATGTATGAGCCAGGTGAAAAAGCAAAACGCTTATGCGAACATATTTCTCCCGGTACTACTCAAGCTCTTGAAAATTCCAAACTACCAGATTTTCCGATAGCCTTTGCGGATTTAAACCTCGAAGAGCAGACACTATTCACACCAGGAGTATCCCCTGGACATGAGTCTCCTATTCTCGAGGTTATTATAAATCCCGAGACAAGAAAGAAGACTCAGCAGGAGCTTTCTCATTTGGAAAAGGCCCTACGCCATGTACCAAAGTCTACGGGATATAGTCTCCCTATGCATCACGACCCACAGGATGTTCCCCATACCCCGGCTAATTACGCTGTTGAAGTACTACTACCAAATATCGGTTCAAACCAAATCATCGCGCTTGTTGGTTCCGACTATGATACTTCCGATCCAGGCCAGCCAACACATACCGAATTCCTCCGTGGTCTGGTGCGGCATAGGCTTACCCCCATCCTCGCTTCTCGACCGGATTATGGCGGATAACCTGGTCCTTCTCGGTATTTCGTACTCTGCACTGACTCATTCCGCGGCACTACACGGCGCAGACCCGATCCGTACCACAGAGGTGGGTACTCTACTTAGTAGGTCAGCAAGCAAATATATGGAACATTCGATAGTAACAGTGTTTTGTCAACACCGACCCGAATTGACTCAGCACATATCTTCCGTTGTCGACTCACTTGGCCCAAACTTCAAACGGGAATTTACTGACCACTTCTTCTCATCAATCTTTCCTGAACCACTACAGCGACTATGAGAGCCATACCATATGTTCATACATTGTATCATACATACTTGCCATTTTTGAAATAAATAATATTATCCCTATACCACCTGAGCTTCACATTAACGAGAAGCGTGAGTCTTCTAATATGTATTTTTGGGGCACATTCTCGAGGAACTAAAGCTGCCCGTAGGCGCGCCAACGACATCGAGTTTAATCGAGTCGATCGGCACGCTATTCATCAGCCTGCCGAAGATTTCCAATCTGATGAGGTAACCGCGCTAAATTAGGCCGTAGAGGATTACAGATGGAGATAGCGCATGTTTTACACAACGCTAGCGACGTCACCTACTACGCTAATCTAATCGCTATTAAGCAAAAGAGGATAGACCAACTACTGCAGGTTCAACGTGGGCAAGACCACCGCGATATCCAGAAGTACAAGGGGCTGATCAGTCGACTTAAGTCAAACTGGGACGCCAACAGTAATACGGACGAGTTCATATATAACCACGATCTCGATACTCTGACACGCACCTTAAATGCGTTCATGGTAATGTTGTAGATGAATGGTATCGCTCCGCAACAGTAGATAGCTGTATTAATGCAGTCATTTGACCCTGAGGGTACAAGTTATTTAACCCTACAGAGACATCTCCACGAACTAGACCAGTGTCAAAACTGGCCAGCAGTGTGTTATTCAGTAGCATCCTTGTTAAGTAAGGATATGCGCAGTACAGGGCTGAGCTCGATTTTAGCCGAGCCAGCACCAAACACTACCATACAGAGCTACATATTGAAGCTGGATGCTGATTTGCAACGTCCTTATATTAAGAAGGACAAGATACAGCGATGGTACGAGTTCCTGACTATGCATGTGTTCTGTAAGAACATAAGCAATAATGACCGAGAAAGTTTGCATACTGAACTTAGACGTAAGTACGCAAACGTGTAAGATTCGGTCTATCAAGGTAATATTAACGCCTTAGATTAATTAAACGCGTAGGTAAAATCTGAGTATCGTGATAATTTCAAAGTAAATAAACGAAATGAGACTTTTAGTAAAGTTAGATATGCCTCGTGAAAACCGCAATACTCTGAGGGTTTGTGAGGCTGAGACATTGCGGATATATTATCCTCTCAGTGCTGTTTTCGTCGAAGGGATTTTATTTAGTGTTTCGTTGTCGCTGTAATAGAAACTATGGTATGTTTCGTTGGGGCGAATCCGAGAGACTCATAAAATCCTATCTTTAGAAGAAAAAAACTGTAAAAAGAAAAAGAAAGTACTCTTGATGTCTTTTGTTATTATCTTAACCAATAACTTTCCACTTATCAAGAATTACCGACTTAGTCTTCATCAGACTGGCACATCTGGTTGGCTGATCGGAGGATAAACTAGGTAACGAATAGTCCCTAGAAACCTATATTCGGTTGAGCAATCTCGCTACCGAAGTATTCAGATATAAATAGTTTTGGAAAGTAAATATAGTTATATTAATAGAACTAGACCAACTCCTATGCTTGATATTTTACTGGGGCCTTTTAATGGCCTTGTCCAAATATCTGATATGTAAAATGGAAAAGGTACTAATTAATAAAACCATTAAAACCCATTTAGGAAACTTAAGTTTTGTACTATTAATAGTACATTTTTAGTATACGTACTGCTTAAGAGTACGTTTATAATATAGAGTCTAACGAACCTCGAGATTTAGGTCATGAAACAAAGTTTTATCTGACCCGCCTTGAATGGGACAAGTTCTATCAAACTGGGTCCACTTTGTATTCTTCCAGTCAAGTAATCTCGCAGGCGAAGGCGGTTGTTAAGAAACCGCGGGAGCAGACCGATCAAGGGTACGTATCCAGGCAGACCTCAAGCGAGAGACCTCAACATACACCTCCACGTGAATCTACTCAATTTACACGCCCTGTTAAGAAGGTGCGTGTGGAGCAGTGGGAACCTGCATACAAACAAGTTAAGGAATGTGCTGATGAGAAATGTGGTTATTACAAGTACCAGTTAACCCCTATCGGGTACTGGAACGGAAAGCATGCCCATTCTTGTAAACACTATCTTACAAACTGCGATAAATGTGAGAAGACCAATGGCTACCACACTAAATCGTGTAACGTCACACCCGACATTAAGTTGGACTGACGGTACTACCGGGTACAATCGCTACACAGACAGTACAACGACTCTTTAGATGAGAGTGTAATAATCCCTGTATATTGCAATGGAATTAAAATCCTTGCGTTGATTGATCCTGGTTCTGAAATCTCATGTATATCCGATCGCTTTTCATTAATGAAAGATATCGAAAGGAGAACACAAACATCTCACCTCATTTTAGCTGATGAGAAAATCTCCAAGTGTGAAACTATGGCAACAGATGTTAAGGTCTCGTTAGCCGATGATAGGAGTATCACTACCCAA
>NW_014040537.1:190031-197737 GCF_001186125.1 Sphaeroforma arctica JP610
AACTGGTTTACCAAATAACATAGATCCATTAAAGAATCAATCAGACGATAACTGTCTGAAACCATACAAGCCCCCGTCAGACACAGCCAAGGCATTAATACCTGACTTTGTGGACAAAATCATGGATCTGATTCTAGTAAATAAGAAGATAAAGATCACAGATTGGGCAAAATTCCGTTTTAACGACGGATATGTCAGCCTTGACTTAACCAAGGTGGACTTTACACAGTTGAAGTGCCCGTCAAGGAACTATGTATCCTGGAGACACGAGGCTGTGGTAAAAGAACAAGTTGAGAAATGGTTAGCAGATGGAGTGATAGAGATTAGCTATCAACAGACACCAGTTAACTTGGCATTGCTAGCTGTAGACCAACATAACTCTGACGGATCGTTTAAGAAAGTCAGGGTATGTTTAGATATGAGTCCGATAAATTAATTATTGCCAACTCATATCTTTTACCTACCTCGTATTAACGATCTACTGCGAAGGATGGAAGGTGCTACAGTATTTACAACTATAGACCTTACACAAGGATACCATCAAATGCAGATATATGAACCACATCGTAAATACTTTAGTTTTACGTGGAAAGGTAAACAATACAGGCTTAGAAGAGCACCTTTCGGGTTACACTCTCTACCAGCATTCTTCCAACAAGTAACGTGCAAGTCTATATAGATGGCATAGTCGTCTTTTCTAAAACTAAGGGTGAACACGCCGCATTAGTCTGACGAGTCCTTAAGAGACTCAACGAGCAAAACTTCAAGATTAACGAGAAGAAATGCCACTTCGCAACGAGCAAAATACAGCTCTTAGGCTATCGTATATCTGGGGAAGGTATTAAGATCGATCTCGGTAAGGTAGAACACCTGTTAGATTGGCGAACACCAACTACAGGAAGAGATGTGAACAGCATGTGTGGGTTTGTAAACTTTTTTTCAGATGGAGTACCACACTTGGCTGATTACAAACCCTTTGGACACTTAAGATGTCACAAAGGTAAACTAAGGGACTTGTGGACAAAAGAGTGTGATGATGCGTTTAAAGCACTCAAACACGCCGTCCAACAAGCACCTATAGTACAAGGGCCAGTCGATGGCGTGCCGTTTGAAATAGCAACGGACGCCTCCGACTTAGCCCTAGGAGGAGTATTATATCAGGTTATAGATAACAAACCTAGATATATACAATTCTTTAGTCCAGCTATGAATGCTTCACAGTTGAATTATCCAACTGTTAAACAAGAGCTATTAGTCATAGTAGCAGCTCTAACACACTTCCAAGATTACTTATACGGAACAGCATTTACGCTATTGTGTGATCAGAAATCTCTTCAATACATGAAAGAGGTGAAACCCGACTCACAATTATTGAGTCGCTGGCATGTCTCAGCCTCACAATACCTCAGAGTATTGCTGTTTTCACGAGGCAAACATAACTTTACTAAAAGACAAATTACGTTTATTTTGCTTTGATTTCATTTGAGCTTTAGAAGACTTTATTACGTTTAACTACTCTAAGACGTTAATATCGCCTTAAGAGACCGAAACTTACATCTGGCTCTACCAAAAAAAAGTGGTAAAGCACTCACTCTGCCTACAGTACCCATTTTAACTGAAAAGAAACATAAGACAGTTGAGGAACAGAGCGGTATGCATTCTGACCGCTTAAAGAGATGGAAAGCAAATAGTTACTGCCGCTATAGCACAGTCACATGCACGTATCCTTGAGGATCGGTTAGATAATATGGCTTTAGAGTCCGACGAAGAAGTGCACGTCGATGGAGCCAGTTTATTTCTGATGCTAATCGAAAATGTATTATCTATGCTTCTGGTATAGATAAATACATCGGTACGTGTTCAACGGCAACACTTATCCGCTTCATTGTATATTACGGATGTAGAAGATTGGGAAATGAAAGCTTTTTTGCTGCACAGCATTTTGCGTATGATCTATTGGGCCTCAGCAAGGAATCTTGCAATAATATAAATATAATGTAAACAGATAAACACGATGATACTGACAGATAACTACTATCTACAGAACGGTACAACTATATACTGAAACATATCCTTGGAAACAATCCTGTTGACCATTCGTCTCGATGGGACACAGTACAAAATGTACGCGACGACGAGAAACCCGACACTGAACCAGAGGCAGTTGTATGTGTGTGTCTACGTGTATATGTATATGTCTACGTGTCTATAGGTATATGTCTACGTGTGTATGTGTATGTCTACGTGTGCATGTGTATATCTACGTGTGTATAGGTGTATGTCTACGTGTGTATGTGTGTGTCTACATGTGTATGTCTTTGTCTACGTCTGTATGTGTGTGTATATGTGGGTCTACGTGTCTATAGGTGTATATCTACGTGTGTATGTGTGTGTCTACGTGTGTATATGTTTCTTTCTACGTGTGTATGTGTGTGTCTACGTGTGTGTGTCTACATGTGTATGTCTATGTCTACGTGTGTATGTGTGTGCCTACATGTCGATAGGTGTATGTCTACGTGTGTATGTGTGTGTCTACGAAGTGAGGTACTCAATCAACTACGACAAAATAATGGCGATCATAGTCTTGGTCTTGTGGGTGTTGAAGGTGCCGCACTCAAAGGAAAACATGTTACTCATCACAGAAGGGAATATAAATAATGTCAAATGTCCGGATGTGAGAACCAAACAATGCCAAGTGTATTCGCTGTCACATACGTCTTTATACAAAGACAATACCGCTACTTCAAAATTATATCGCATTCATCGATTTAAGCTCAAGGCTTATCGCCTCCTATCGGTTTCTCCACACCAGTAGTCCGCGGTACACGTGCTGCACCTGTCTACACGAACTGGCTCTTCCATGACAGCCCTGTTCGCGATGCTCTTGAAACTGATAAGGTCGCCCAGCGTTTGCTTTAAGGATTGGGCTGCTGCCATACTCTTCCAGTATAAATCTAATGTGGCTATGCGGAAGTACTTCAGCCTTGCCGTTGTTCATAACTATCAGCGATCTGATTCTTCCTTCCGTCCTGAAGATGCTGAATTTCTTTGGGAGCTCTTACTGATACAGAGTTTACTTCTGTCCACTCTGTATGTGCCTGTGCTTATCGGTGGGTCATTAGCCTCTCATACTTGAACTCGCAACTTCTTGACTGGCATACGAAGCATATTGCTACTCAGCCTTCTTGACTTCTTCTTTGTCTTTCTCATACGACACTGTTTTCTCCTGAAATCAGGTCGTATGGGGGGTTGTAAACCATGGACTAAAATCCTGCTTAAACTGTGCTATTGTTTATAAACCAGACTGATTTTCCTCATACGGATATTTGGCGGGTGAAAGTGCACTAACAATTGAAATTCAAAAACTACTTTCGTGTGACAGCAAAGTGTCAACGGCCTGAACATAAAATGGATGTTCAGGAGAACAAAGTATATAAGACTCTCGTGTGACGACGGCATAAAAGCCGTATGACTGTCGGTTGTAGCTTCACTTTACTTAGCTACAGCTACAACCAACATAAGACAAATAAAACACAGTCTACATATCACCTTTTTCCCCTCTTCGAAACGTACCGGCTAGGTCATATGGAGCACTCGCGTATAGATAGAGTTGGGAAATGACCCTAGTTCGAGTGTAGTATAGACACATCGGTCCGACCAAAGAGTTGGATAGCGGAAATTGCTTAGAATGACCAGGACTTAAAAATTCCTTGGACAGATTTTGGATTTTGTGTCTCTGAAAAAATAGCTTGCTCGAAATTTGGAATAATAGCTTGCTCGAAATTTGGAATATATTGTCCGTTCTTCAAAATTTGAATTTGGTACTTTTGAGGGCAGAAATTGACGTCAGAATTTCAAAAAGCTCAATACTTTTTACATGTTCTACAGAGTTTACTCTGAAATATGTTGAAGACAAACTTGGTAAACGAACCTGACTACCAATAGTTTTGCTGGAGTATGCTCACTTAATTATCTCATCAAGATGATTAAGGGAACATCCTCTCAGCAGAATCATTTATGGTATTCGGACTCGTTCACCGAGCTCGTCTTATGTACATAAGACAAGATTTTACTAGCGTACTATCTTATCTTATACCCTTCTCGTATTGACACCACCGTGGTTGATACAATCCGTGAAGTGGGATCATACCACATACACCGCTCTAACCATTCGCATCTAGAATGGCCGAAGAACAGCAAGCACAAAATCTTAACCAGCGCCTACTTCAGCAACTTTTGAATCAAGAAAGTTTCAACCGCACTGGCTATATTGCACCAACAGAGGGCCCCACGGGGCTATACTCAGTTAAGCCACCTCTAGGGCGAATTTCAAACCTAAAATTTGTGAACGCACTGCAAGACAACGTGAGACCGGCTGAGGAAAGCATATCAACTGGCATCGCTAAGATGATCACAAATCCGGAATTTGTCGAAGAAGTTACTTTCTCCAAAAGATTAAAGACACGCCTGTACACAGTCAATAGTTTCTAAAAAGGAGAAAAGAAGCCGGTGCAAGACGAACTCGTACGAATTAAGAATTGGTACAATTATAACAACTCAAGCAGATCCAACAGAACGTACATACCGACGAGTTACGGCAAGTGGCACGGATTGGTCTCGTCGTCGATCTGCTACACGATTTCAAGCTCACACTAACTCAAGAAAATACGAGTTAGTAAGCGAGGAGACTTTGCCTCATTGTTAGAACATCAAACATACAACTTTAACATGTTCGATACATTGCTGCAAAAGCTCGAAGACAACCAGGTAAAGAAGCTGCACGAATTGGCTATAGTTCATTCATATAAAACAGGAAAAGCCAATAAGGACAGAGCCGCCCGCGAGAAATCCGTCCGTGAAAGGGTGGCTAAGGAGAATGTAGCGAAAGCCCAAGGCTGATTACATAAGTCATAAACAACACTTATTAATCCAACAAAATCTCCAAACGACGCCCTATTTCTTCGAGTACGCGCACGTCTAAAAACATGGCGAGCTCTGGGGACGAATTGGAAAATATGCGACACGATACGATGTGGAGTGAGACCTGAATGGGGGAAGCAGAAGCCACCGAAGCCATCCGACCGCGGACGCCGGATCTTGAAGCCGGAAGTAACAGTGGAGATGGAGGAAACCGAGCTACTACGACTGGAACGTCAGGTTGTCATCCGGAGATGCGCAGAATCCGAAGTGTATCTAATCCACATGACAATTATGATCCTGAAATCGGATGGGATCAGGTCAAGGCTGATACTCGACCCGAAATTGATCAACGACAACGCAGTCAAACGTAAATTTTGGATGGAAGATTTGAATAAAAGTCAACGATTGCGCGACCCACCAATCACATAATGTCGGCGTATTATCGCGATAGATTTTACACCATCGGAGTAGTACAGCCCCAACTTTGGCAATTTCGGGATTGCAAGGGACAGCTATGGTGCTTTCTTGCGCTTCCAACGGGAGCGACTTTCTCGCCGGAGTACTTCCATCAGCTGATGAACACCATTCGTCGAGTCTGCCGATTGAAAGGGATCCGAATTATCTTATACGCAGACGACCTGTTGCTATTTGCGGCACTGTTTCTCATACAAACACATCGCGACTTCATCAATCGGCTCGACAAGGGGTTGGGTTTGGAACTGGCAGATGGGAAAGGGGAGTGGAAACTCCGGTTCAATGTCCAGATCACTTGAGGGTAATCATAAATCTGTTGAAAAAAAATGGATATAGGTGACAACCTTCGGACGACGACCTCAGTTTGTTCCGTCGCCTTCCGCAACCGAAGAAAGATTACTCTCAAACTATGGCGATTGTGCCCGGGTATACTTCAGTGGGTAACATTTGTAGTCCCAAATATCCGGCCATTTTTGGCAGAAGTACAACATGGAGTACAATTTACTCATTCGAAAGTCAGGCTATCGGGCTCTATATTCAAGAAAATAAGGAAACTGAATACTCTCTTGACAACCTTCGACAGTCGTGCAATCTGGCTCCAGGAACCGAATGCATAACTGACGGGAGATGCTTCGAAAATTGGATATGGAGCGACTCGTTACTCGGAGGGTCAAACGCGTACCTTCGCGGGCCGCTGGAATCAAGGAGAGACGAAATGGTCGATTTCCGTTCTGGAGCTACGAACACTAATTGTGGAGATGAAATTTTTCCAAATTAAGGCTCTGATACAGAACTCTTTTAGTGATGACAGACTCCTCGACCGCGATGCACAGCCTCAGGAAACGGAGGAGCCCCTCGCGTTTGATGAATTCTCAGCTACGCAATCTCGCATTGTTATGTCACAACAAACAAATCAATTGGCCAACAGCACAAGCGTTTTTGCCGGGGAAGCTCAATCTGACAGCAGACGAACTCGGTCGAAGGGGAAATCTGCTGAGATTCTCGTGGGCGTTCAAGACATCCGGGATATTGAAAATATAACACATGTGGCACCTGCCGGTCTCGAGCTTGGAAACAGATCTATTTCCGAAATAATAATACGAACAGAAGGCCCACCATGCGGCAGTGAAGAAATTACATGCGTTTCACCATCAGTGGAACCAGAATATTCATCTGTTCATGCCTCCGGATTATTAGTGAAACAGATGATAGAGAAGTTAGACAGGGAACCAGTCGAGGGAGTGTTAATAGTCCGAGTCTGGACAGCCGCAACCTGGTGGGGAAATTTGATGGCGCATGCCAAAGCCATACATTTCCTGCCGGAGGGAGCTGTATATTACCCTAAACCATTGGCGAGTCAATTGGAACAGACGGCACCATCATGGCGGTTTTTAGCAGTGTTTTATAGCCCCTTCCGGAGCGCCACTATAAATATCCATTATCTGAAGGTAACGGAAATGAACGACTCAAGGCACGACTCAACAGCGGTGGAATTGTCCAGGGAACTATAGCTAACTATGATCGCGCGCTGGAATACTTCCGTGATTTTTGTACTCTTCAACAACATGAATTCAAACCACTTTCTGACACAGCTAGTCTCCTTGCATACGCGGAGTGCTGTGTGTGTGAGGAAATGACTTTAAATGACTGGAAAAATACGAGATCGGTATTTAACAAATGGTGTGAAATGAGAAATACAACCACTTATCCAATGATTGGAGCCGAATCACTCGTGGGTACACCATGGATTGGCGTAGTACTCATAATGCGGTACTGAATCAACCCAAAGTATTATCTGAGTGGGTGCTGGCGGTTATCAACTGTCATGCCGTCAACATGTAGCATACTGCCATTTACTTTTGGATGATCCTCTTCGGTCAAAGGTGGGACACTTTCGTATGTGTCAAACTAGACCATGTGGTGTTGAATCCACGCTTCCATAGAATTAGCTTCACACTGGCGAAACGGAAGCGGGACTTGACCTCAGGAGGAAGCAACTGCCCCTCTCGAGTAGTGGATGAGAAAATCTTCGATTTCCTTCACAAGGATCTCCTAAATGGCAGACTATGGGGTCTTCTGCTGCCATCAAAGCGGTACGAGAAAATTTTGAGAATGCTGGCTTACCCAAGGGTCTCCTGCCGTACATTAGATGACACGCATTTCGGCGTGGCTTTGCGCAAGCATGCTTTAGCTTGCAGATTCCCGAAACTACGATTGCTTGTATAATGCGCGTCAAGAAAGGATCAGTTTCTCATTATCGCTTGACATCGACGGCTACCGCAGCCGACAGGGTCCAGTAAGGACCAATGTGG